>NW_009692980.1:0-24460 GCF_000703405.1 Apaloderma vittatum | reverse complement strand
GCTGAACCTTTTTTTTGCTCAGATGACTGAAGCTGGTGTACTGCTTTCAAGAAATATGTTGCAGACAGTACCTCAGTGGGTCACATTTTTAAAACAAAACATATGTGAGGCTTTTGTATGTGCCTCACATGTATAGCTGTTGCACTAAGGAGTTTGTGTGAATTAACAGAGACATGGGCAGAGCAAGGTGGAAGTCACTTTGGAAAACAACAATGTAATTTTTTACATTAACACACTATCCTGATAAAGGGGGGAATTCTAGCTAATCTTCAAGGGTTTGCTTATTCTTCTGCAAAATAGGATTTTTCTTTTTATTTAATCACACTTCCCCTCAACAAACCCAAACAAGTTCCCCTGCTGACCTCCCTCCCACCTGCCCCCAAAAAACACCTTTAAAAGGGTTGAATTGCCATCAGATTTCTATCAAAAACAGCTGGATCCTGTTGGGACTGAGATAATTCCATGTCAAATTGTAGCTAATTCTCAGGCAGGCATGAAAGACTTCTTCCAGCAGGCTGATCCTCACTGCTGCTTCCCTTTGTCCCAAAGCTGGCTCTTCTATATCTTCTCTCTGCCTACAGTTCTCAATTTTTTTTTTTGAGCTGAAAGCCCCCAGCCATCCCCTAACTCAGGAACTAGTGACAAACTGTTACCATCTCCCTGTGGTTATTCTGAGTTTTTTAGAATAGCATGAAGCTCACAGTGCACCAAGGGGGGATGAATGAGCTGAATCATCAACACAAAGATTAAGAATGAAAGTCGAAAGCCAATCGACTCGGTCATTGTTGGCTGATGTTCTCTCACAGAATGTGGGTCAGTACAGGTGAATAATAAAGACCAACAAAAGCCTAAAGAAGTTTCCACAGAGAGGGAAAAGGAAGAAAAGTAATTACCTTTGCTCCAGGGGATCAGGAATGATGCACTAACTGCACCACAGTTACAGAAACAAATAACAGAAGTCATCTCTGACCATCCCGTCAAAGACTGGAACCACACTCTTCAAAGCTGCTAATCAGCTGTTCTAATTAGTGCTAAACTTAGTAGCCCTCGAGGCAGCTTTATTAGTCGCACTGCTCCTCACTCGCTCTGCTCTTTGGGTATGTCTGCACTGTGGAGCTCTCCTTAGCTCAGAAGGGTCCAGGACATTTGGCTACACCACAAAGAAATGCAAGCAATGGCAGAGGAAAGAAACTTGTTCTTCTAGCACAGGGAAAATGGATGGTCTGCCAGTGGATACTCACTGTTTCATGCCACAGCCGCTGTTTTTTTCTGTTATCGGTCATATTTAGAAAGCAAATGTTTCTCTAAGCTCTGATATTTTTGTGCCCTTTAGATACTCTTGTTCTAAGTCGTCCAGCCTGTATTTTTTTCTAACATTTTCCTTTTATTCTGTTTATATCTTAATGTCCCCTTAATATCTTTAAGTCTTTGTCATGTTTGACTTTTCAATAGGCTTCTTTTTTTGTTTCCTTTCTTTCCTCTTTCCTTCATTCTGTCCTGCATAGTTTTCCCACTTTTCCCCAGTATTATGTTTATTTATTAACTGCACTTAAACTGTCTCAGTTGAGCATGAGGTCCTATTACACTGGTCACAATCTACGAAGCACAGCAGAAAGGAATTTTATCCTCCTTTCACAAATAAGGAAAACATGGCTCTGGCCAGTCAGTGCCTTGACCTAACCCATGTAAGGAAGCCAGATAGATGCTTTCAATCTTGAGGCCATTTGGAATGGAATGGAACAAGAACAATTTCAGTTGGAAGGGACCTACAATGATCATCTAGTCCAACTTCCTGACCTTTTCAGGGCTGACCAAAAGGCAAAGCACATTATTTAAGGGCATTGTCCAAATGCTTCTTAAATACTTGACAGGCTTGAGGCATCAACCACCTCTCTAGGAAGCCTGTTCCAGTATTTGACCACCCTCCCTGTAAAGAAATACTCCCCGTCGAGTCAGGGTTTATCTTCCCTGATGCAGCTTTGAACTGTTCCATGTGTCTTATCACTGGGCACCAGGGAGGAGAGATCAGCACCTCCCTCTCAGCATTCAGCTGCTGCATCATCGATAAACACAGTGAACAGAAGTGGCCCTAGAATTGAACCCTGAGGAACACCACTGGTGACTGGTTGCCAGGCAGGTGTAGCCACATTCACTACAACCCTTTGAGCTCTGCTCTTCAGCCAGTTCTTCACCCAGAGCACCATGAACCTACTCACTTCACTTGGACAACTCGTCCAGAAGCCAGAAGGATGCTGTGAGGCACAGTACCAAAAGCCTTACGAAAATCCAGTCGCTGAGTCCCACTGATACAAGCCCACTGATAAAGTCTACAAGCCCCACTGATACGAGCCTACGAGTCACATTTTCTTTTAATGCCACTTTTCCTCTGTATGCTCGCTCTCTTTTCTCTTTTACTTTGTAATTTTCCAGGGAGGACAGTTTATTCACCATGGTTACTAACTGTTGGCCACACTGCTGAGTGGATATCTTTCCACTCAAATCAGTGGCAATGATCTCAGGTTACAGGATGTCTCATCAACTACAGAACACCTGTATTGCATAAACCAAATTAGTTGAAAAGTACACTCATTTTGAAATAACACTGGGCACACAAGTTAATGGCATAGTTACTGCAGAAAGAAAAAAAATTATTCAGTGGCAACCATTCAGCAACTCTATCAGCAATGGCAGTAACTTGATTGTTTAATTTAAGATAACACTTTCAGTGCTTACTATTTTCCAGTAATCATGTAATTGACTGGTGTGCAAACAAAACATTTTGGAAAAATGCTTGCAGAGAAAATCCCAAGCTAACACAGCAAGAAAAGGTTACTCCTACTACCTCCATAAACATTACTGACAACAGTTATAGCTTATTCAAAAATAGGGAAAAATAGAATACATGCTGTCATTGAATTCCCCACATTCTGCTGCAGGGCAATGAGGAAAGATACACAACTGGAGGAGAAGAAGGGAAAAAAAAGAGAGGTACTTGACTGATATCTATAAATGAAGATCAGATAGCCCTTCTGATTTTGTTGTCCACTGTGCTTGATAATTTGGGTGAGGAAAGGTTATCTGAGTTACATGGTGAAAAATATACTTCGCTCTATCTCATTTACAAAGCCAAGGGACTACTGTCCTGCTGTTTTATTACTACCTCTCACTCTCCAAACCTAAACTTCTAATTCTGAGAACAAGACAGAATCAGCTTCTGGTAATGGGAATTAAATTATCAACACTTCTAATAATTAGATTATATTTTTTTAATGTGGATATGAATATTTGGTTGTTAGAAAACTGAACTTTAGCCTTTCTAAAAATTAAAGAAGGAACCATTTTGGGGTCAATTTTCCTGAAAGTAGTTTTGAATCAATAGGTTTTCCCAAGGGATTTTAGCATCCATTCATGCATAGTAAGAACTATGGTCAATCTACATTAAGATAAACATCCAGAAAAAGTATGGCATGAATAACATGGTGGTTTATTCAAGTCTGAAAGTGGATACTATATTCCAGGATAAAAAAACTAACCAGCGTTAAGTCACTTCGTTAGACTAGAAGGCTCCGCTATTTACAACAACGCTCTTACACGTGTGCAACAAATTCCCTTCCTCTGACACACTGCTCTGTGTCTTTTTCCTGCTTTTATTTCAGTTGAGCTTAACTCATTTCTGTTCAGAACAATGTAGCGTTTAATGCAGTAATATTATCACATTCACAAAGGCACTCCCTATATGTATGACTGTTGTCTTGAAATCACATTTACTCATTTGCACTCATGTCAGCATTTCAATCACTTTTCCTGGGTGTCTGGAAGACGGGGATGCAGCGTCTTGAGTGCTAATGTAGCACAAAGCTCTTGCAGAAATAGCATCTACCAGAAGTTCACAGCAGCTGTTGTTCTGTCTGCATTTCGTTAAGGTGCTTCATTATTAATGGAAATTCTAAGGGAGTTGTTATGCCATATTAACACATAACAAGAGATTTCAATCTATTATTGAGTCATAATAGCTACTGGCATGGCCCTTTTTTCAGTAGTAACTGGTTGGAGAGCAACCTTTGGACATGTTCCTGCAGGAACGCTCACTCTTCTAGGGAAAAGGATTATCAATGCAAATTATAGGGGTGTGTTTATTAAAGGTTACTAATTTGAAAAATGAAAAATTTGCTGAGATGAATGATTGGTAAAGGCATGTGCCATCCATTTCGGGACACACACACACACACATACACACACAAAAAAAGGATAATAAGAAACATGGAAAGTAAAGAGGTTTTTGTTAAAAGGGAGGCTTGGAAGGTGTTTAATTGCTCCTTTCTTTAGATTTGTTCTAAAGCTCCTATTCAAACCTTCATTTCAGGCATCAAGGACTATTCTCAAGCATCTTAAATATTTTTGTTAAAGGTATCTAATCCATAGTTTTTCCCCTTGACACCTAAATTTCTCCTAGAATTGTCTACAGTCACCAAAAGCCTTGAGTAACCGTGCACCTACATTGAACCTAAGCCCTGTCAGGAACCAGAGTTGATATCTTTGGAAGGTGTGAGCACATCTGGGTCAGGCTCTTAATAAAATATTTCTCATAGCTAGATGACATAGAAAAGTAGCTTTTTATGTCCTATGTTATATAAATGGCATTCATTCAAAAATCTCCATTATACGTTAATTCCCTCTTCTGCTAGGGTCTTCATGTTTCCATCGACCATGATCAAGTTTTGCTGAGTATTTTTAACTTCCTTCTGCTGACTCCTCTTTCTCTAGTTCATGCTAAAAAAAAAAAGAGAGAAAAAAAAAAAGGACACAGATTCAAGTATCTAGCTGTAAATTAAACGCAGATTAGAGTTCAGGGCTGCCTTTCCCCATGCAACTGACCTGTTGCTTGCTTGAGGATTCATAGGTGCCCACTGCTCTCTCTTTCTGAGCCGGTGAATAGTTTCGCAGCATCTTCAACAAGCAGAAATGAGAGCACTCCCTACAAATTTAGAGTAACTGAAGTTTTAGCTCTCCTCACAGAGATGACACAACTTGGTTGTGCCTCTTTGTTATGAAAAAGTACCAGGTTTCCATCATTCTGAATGAGACCACTAACTGCCTGAGTATGATATGAAGGAGCTGGTACCTCCTTCTCCTCAGGAATAAATTAATAATCCCTGGTTACATTTTTTTTTCAAAGACAGCGCTTAGGCATCTGTCTTTAAGAATAGATTCTAGGTTGATATCTCTCAAATAGGAGGAGACTGATCTCTGCTGTGTTCAGTCTAACACCCAGACATGGCTTGAGATTAAACACCTATCATTGTTCATGTTGTTTCCTGCTGGTTGCTTATCCTACCTCATATACAGCTTGTCTTTTAAAAATGTAAATCTTTTTATAGCTTTGAACACAGAAGTCTTTAAAAGCAAGTCCATTACAAGTATCAGAAACATACCTCTTTTTCTGGATAGCACTTCCAAAAACTTACAAAACCTTCACAGAGTTTAGATGGATCAGAGATGAGTCAAAGATGCAACGTTACTTTTCTGAACAGAGGAGATGTTTAGAACTGTAGCTAAGGTGATGTTCAGGGGATGGCCTATGAAGTTCTTGATCTCTCCATTAGCTTCTGAGCACATTTAATTTGCATCTAGGTTTTAGAGCTCATCATGTGACAAACCTAATCCTGTAACGGGAAATCTTCTTTTGACCCAGCTGACATCTGTAGTACAAGGCTAAGTCTGGCCACTGAGCTACTTGACTTTGTCAACTTCATGACACTCCTCCTGAGCTCTTCATGACTGCTTTTGTTTTAATGTGTGTTCTTTTAGGTTTTTTTGGTTTGTTTTTGTTTTTCCCCACATGCAGCATTATTTTTATGTTACGTTCCCTAGTGTGTTACCTTGAATTTCTGGGATTTTAACACCCATTCCCTACAGTTTTTTAAGCTTCCTCTTTCCTGTTCATCTGCACCATATTCCTCTGCTTGGGAGTCCTGTGTTCATTCTTTGTCTTCATGTTAGAAACTTTTTACTGCATATGAATATCTTGTATTTCTTTCATCCTGAAGGAGTTCTCGTGGGGTATTTCTTCCATTGAGAAATCTTTGTAAAACTAACTCCTGTGATGTTAGGATCCATTCTGAACATGGTATGAAGGGAAAAAAAAAACAGCAGAGACCTGTAAAGACAGGTAAGGCGGATAGGAACATTACAGAGATTTACAGAGCTTTGGAGGATTCTGGAAGTGAAGCTATGCATAGTCGTATCATTAATAATAAAGGCAGTAAGCAAAGTACTTTCGGGATTTATTTTTTTTTAACCAGGTGTTAAACCTTCTGATCAATTTCTTCACATAGGTTTTTTTTACTAGATTTCCACATACACAGAAACATGATTCAGGAAAGCTCATGAATTGTGTAATGCTGTCACATGGCATAATGCCACAACTTTAGCCTCAATTTTGCAGCCTGAGAACCTTTGTCAAGTTAGAGTTAAACATAAACTTTATATTACAAAGAGACATTAAATATAACCGGGATGACTGTCTCCTATCCTTTGTCTCCCTATGAGAACAGGTTGCAACGTTTTGTCATTTCATTTTATTTGGTAATTCTTTTTGTGCAATGATGCGAGTTTCGGGTCATGCTAAGTTATCAAGTATTGTCTGCTTGATCGACCATTGTTCTCTCCTGATCTAATTAGAATCAGTTCCTCATCTTCAGTGTGTGATGGTTTTATTTTTAACATTTCCAAAATTTAGGAGAATCTGTGTTGTATCAACTACTTCAAATGTCTAGAACTTCTCTTTCAACCACTGCAGTCTAGTCCTTACTGAGGGCTAGAAATGTCAAACTGGACAATACCTCTTAATAGAGGTTAGTATATTTGACTTCTTGATTAATATTGGATTAACTATTCAGGATTGTGCTTTTAGGCATAGTTAAAGTGTAATAAAACATGGTGCTTTTCTCTAGTACGGTGTGAGTGTTTTACTGGTGCTTCAGCTGCAACAGACTGTGGTCACCGTCCTATTCGTTTAACTGCGCCCTCTACAAACACTAGTACCATTGCTACTGGATGCCGTCTTATTTAGGTTTCTGAGACCTTAATTATATTCTCTCTTCTTGCCTTTACTACAATTAAATAATTTGTTATCATAATGTTTGCCCTCATTTAAAACATTATCCCCATCTTATGCTATGGCTTGAGGCTTGACAGACGGAGCTGTCACTGAAATGCTCTTCAATGGGTTCTTCTACCTCTGTTGTTTTTCAGAAGCAGTAGCTGCCTTCTTCCTACTCCTACACATTTTTGTACCCCTATTTATTGTAGCCATGGCAAGCAAGCATAACAGTAGCCTCCCTTTCCTGTTTTTTTTTGTTGTTTATTTTTTGTTGTTTTGTTTTTGCAGGGTTTTTTTTTGCTGTGTTTTTTGTTGTTTTTTTTGTTCCTGACAACTGGACTTTCAGGTTCAAAGAACTTACTCATACAAATTGAGTAAAAACTAAATAACCTTTCAGACACCTCTAGCCCCCCCCAGCCATAAGCCTCTAAGCATGTTTACATGGTGGAATTATCAGGTGACAAGTGTGACAAATTCTTTACTTTGGCAATGGGTTTCTGCAAATAAAAATTAAAGCATGCAACTGGATTTAAAATGAAAGTCAGGGACCTCCAGCCCTGATTAAGTATTAATCTGTTCAGAAACATTTAAGTGCCTTGATTTTTCGTTGCTAATGTACTTTTTTCTGAGGCCCTTCTGCTAGGCTCCTATGTGGACACTCCTTTATTTATATACAAGTTGAAAAAAATACCTGCATTATGAAATCTCATTGGTTTTGGCTAGGTTTTGCATAGGTGTAGTCCCGAACACTTGTTTTTGTGGTGCACGCGATATTTCAGAAGTTATCATAATCCGAAGGTGAGGGCATTAAATAAAATGATGACCCAGGAAGATGTGGTAGCTTGATTTTGAACATGTGACACGAGTCATAAAAGGAATATTTTTTTTTTATTGTACGAATTAAGTTACAGCGACTGTAAAGTTAAACTTAAAATAACCCTTTTAAAAGTTGTTGAGGATAATGAATTAGCCAGGAGGAGTTAGAGCCTGCTGCTGCCAACTAAAGTGCTTGGGGACTTGAGATAGAAGTGAGCGATAAAAAGCAGCTTTCATGCATTCAAATAAATTACATGTTGGGCTTGGCTTAATCCTGGCAGCAGAATGATCTCTGGGGTTTTCCCTATATTATCTCAGTCTATGATTATGCAAATATCCTTTTAATGTAGCGACTCCTTAACAGGAAATTAGTCTCATACTTGCTCATATGCTCTTGCAACCAACAGACATTTGCTTGCAAAATCTTCAGTGTGTCTGAGGTAAAAAAGGCACATTAACTCTTTAAGTACCAAAATTTTGCAAACATGCAAATGACTGAACATGCTCAGATATGTCAGGGATGTAGCAGATGAATCAGGAAAGAGATAAGTTTGCTAACACCAAAATATTTCTGGGTTTGAAAGTTCAACCAGAATGCATTAAGTCTGCGTTTGGTTTCAAAGATCGTAAGGAAAACAGGGGAGGGAGAAAAGAAAATCTTACAGGAAAGCAAGATGAAACCCCAATGAAACATAGCACTGAGACAAAAGGAATGTAGTGCTAAATGCACGGCAACCTGCCGAGCCCAGGTAATCTGCCACCATCGTTCAGGCACACAGACGCACTCGCATTTATGGCAGCGATGTTGTTTTCAGGAACTGCACCAGAATGGGGACCGCGAGGGTAAACCTGCCTTGTCAGGAGAACAGACACTTAAGAACGGGAGTCAGATGTTTCATCTGGAAACACAGACAGCCGGTATCCTTTGTAGTCACAAAAATGGTGTTGTGTTAACTCTTGCAGCATTAATGTACATCTCTGAGTAAGTAGGAAAGCTCAGTTCTTGATGTCTCAGTTGTGTAAATCTCTGCTGGGTGAAACTATCTTAGGTAACCTTTTTCTTAAACTAAGCGTTTCCAGTACGAAAGGTCACCTTCCTTTTTAGGAAAGAATTGCCAATCAAGCATCAGATGTCAGTCTGGTGTGTGCTGGTGACGAGTGGGCAGCCAGTACTCGAGGTGCCCCTCACCCCTCATCCCTTTTTACCCCCCTGATTGAACCAGCAGAACCTTTGGAGTTACAGGGGAGTCTGATGAAATTAAGCACCCAACTTTCCAATGGGATTCAGGGTAGTATCTGATTCATTCAAGCTCTTTTGAAACTCCCATCAAAGTGAACTGTTCAAGGCATGACCTTAAGGTAACACTCGAATCAGCCACAAAATCTAGACTTCCAGCTCTTTGCTTTAAACGTAAGACCTATTCTTTCTTCTATATCCAGTGTATTATGTTTGTAATTACCAGAAATTACCATTAGAGAAATCGGAGCTAGTCTAGGGCTCATTAAGGAGCGAGAATTTATGTTTAACTATTTAAATAAATTCTTGTTGATCTGGTTTCTGGAGATTAAACTCTGTAATTTTATCTGTCATAGATGGCAGAAACTTGCTTGTATAATAGTACAGTATCTTAGAGCAAAAAAACTCCCCACACATATGTAAGTACAGGGAGAGTGGGTGTTTGCAAATGATATTAAGGCAATATGAATTCCCATGATTCCCCATTAAATCCCATCCAGTCAAACACGCTCAGTCATTTCTGGTGTTGAGCATTAGCTGGTCACTAGGGGTTTTTTTGTGCCTGCACCAGGAAAATATAGCAGACGCTAGATTTAAGTCTGAAGACATACAGAAAAATTTGAAAAATTACTATTTTGAATTGATTTTATTTTAAATAGATTAAAATCCTGAGGAATAGCCGACTGTTGCAGTTCCACTAGAGGTATCATGTACAAAATAACTTTGCACGGTGCACTCAATATGCTGAAGCACCAGCATCCACATTTAACAGGCTCGGATCGGATCCCTGTGCTAATGACGCCAACCAGAAAATAGTAAGATATTATTTACCATCTGATTTACGTAGTCAACCCTTGGGTTGTATCAGGATAAATACCCGAGAGCTATTTTTCAGACTCAGGGACTTAGAAATTTGCTCTTTTAAAAATCATGTCAGGTAGCATTCTCCTGGAGCAACACTAAGCTTTTAAGATTAAGCTGACTTAAAATTAAACCAAACGTAGAGATGCAGCGACTTCTGTGAATGTTTCGATTAGCTGGGAGCAAAGCACAGCCACAGGCACCGCTGTATTCTCTTGCAGAAGTCAACCTCGGCTCAGAGCGCTCTCCTCGGACACAGGCTGGGGCAGTAAGGCACAACCTTTATTTCACTTTACACGCAGGGAAAGAAAACAAAAGCCAAGTGTGCACAGGTTCACCTCACCTTAAAACAGAACTACAAATCCAAAGTGGCTTCAAAAACGAAGCATTCTCCTGATTTCTTTACTGCTTACGAGTCCGCAGAGTACGACTCGTAACTCCCTTCAGTAGGGATACCTGAATTTATATCAGCTTTTTGATATTGGATTTTTAAATAATTTTGCAATTAAAAAGCATTAATATCAAGCTACATATTTTCTTCTCTTCCTTGATCCAAAAGGAAGCCATCTAAAGTGCTCCAGCTGGGCTTTTTTTAACAATTTACACGCTGGCAAAACATTGTTACAGGCGTATTTGCTAAAAAGTGCAGTAAAAAAAAATTCAGAGCAGGGCTACTGTTTAATTTATATTGTTATGCCAGTCAGTGGGCTTTTTTCATGTTGATTCTTAAATGGAGATTTCAGAGTTAAAGGAAATAGGATGGTGGTTCAGGCATTACAGCATTCACTAGTGGACCTATATTGGCATTATAACTGCTTACTGCAAGTTAAAGCTCTATCTCTTAATGTTTCCAGATGCTGCATTCTGCAATTTTATTTCCTTCTTGGAAAGCAAGTAGGATGTTTGCTAGGAAATTACTTTTATTGGGAAATGCTGGAACTTAATTAGTTTTTTGGATGACCCACCTGAAACGGGAATTATGTCATTTTTACATAAGCCTATCTGGTGATAGTAAACCTAGATAATCGGCTTCGATGGAGATCAAGTCTTTGCTGCAAACGAATAAAAATATCTACCTGGCTTATTAGCCTACAGTTCACACCAGAAAAATTACAGGAGTTTAGAAGCTTTAAATCACATGGGAAATTTCTGTATTTCTGTTCTACATAACTGGAGCTGAACTAAAAGAGCCTTCTAAACACTTTGGGGAAAAAGTAATCATTTCAGAGGTCTATGAAGCCATCAAAGCCGTGAAGTCGCTGATTTCTTTGTTGGGAGTCCACACACAAAGGGACGTGAGAAGAGCATAATGTAGCTCCTTCCCACACCACTGAAAGGGACTCTGAGCATCTTGGAATCCGATGTGAAAGAACCTAACTACACAGATTTTAGAAAGGCTACAGGGTGGCAAATTGTAGCTGGACAAGGAAGTGAATACTTGTAACTAACACAATCCCAGATTAATACATTTGGAAAAAAAACACCTTTCCTTCCGAGTGTTCTTCTGTGGCTTGTCATTATGCATGCAGAACAAAACACCACCAAGTGTAAAATCATGAAGCTTACAAAACAGTCATGGACTGACACGCAATCAATAGACAGCAACTTGATTTCAAGATTAAGTGGACTGTCACACGAAGAAGTATTTTGGTTAGCATTGCTAAGGGCAATGCAATCTGCTTTCCCTTCGTGTCAGTCGTGCTTCTGAAATTCTGAAAATACTTAGAGATGTGTGTTGTGGTTCCATAGTGCAGAGAAGTATGCAGCCAGTGCAAAGGCACTCTCTGATCTAAAAAGTAACATTTTTCACCCAAGTTCTCACTGCCATCTACATAGGCTCACTACATGTAGAGTCACTGCAAAATATCTGTCCGTGATGAAGTGTCTACTAATGAAAAAATGTCTTGATAAAGATACCATCAGCAACCTGCAGTCACTTAGCAAGAACCACTATTTCACAATAATTAAGGTCACCCTCCCCCCTTATGTTTAAAGGTTGCACACTGCAGGGAAGGACAAATCTGCTCGAGTTGTCAGAGGACACTGATCTTAGTGACACCTGCCAGTCTGTCAGCAGAGCACCACGACTCTTGACAAATTTTAATTAATCAGGTAGCCCCAGTGCTCAGTAAGGGAGTTCAGAAATGAAGTCAACGGTGTTAGGGGAAGCGATGGCAGCGCGTGGCCCCTAGCAGGAAACAAGGCCAACTGGTGTTTACGCATTGCTTGGATGTGGAGTTGCGTGATACGGCAAGTAGGGTTAATGGTTGGACTCGATGATCCCCAGGGTCTTTTCCAACCTGGATGATTCTGTGATTCTGTGGTGCTTCCCCTGGCCCAGTTCACCCTTGGGACTAGAGTCTCAATCCCCAACCAAAAGGCTTGTCAGTCAAGGCTTAGACTGATGCCACTGGGGGGCAACTCCAGGAGATTTTCAAAGAAGATACTAAGATACAGAAATATATGAAACCATATTTTAATAAGGAGTTTGATTAAATCTACCTTAGGCTGCCTAATCGAAGGTCGCAAAAAGCTGCTTTGAAGTTGTGATAAACAGAATCTTATTGCAAGTGAATGAATTTAAAAATGTAAAAACCAGACAAGCTGCAGAGTAGTCTCTCAGTAACAACTTCCAGATGCATGCTACAAAACTGTTTTCGACTCATTACAATGACAATTAAGAGAATTTAAAAATATATATGCTACAGACTTAATTTTATTATCATGGCATGAAACAACCAATAGTTCAAACAATGCTTTAAACTTTATACCCAACTTCTAATTAAAGTGTGGTCCTCACGTTCTTCCCCCAAGAATAAAGGCTATTACAACTTTCAGAAATGGAGACCTAGAACAAGTTAAATGATGTAGCAGTAGAGCAGGATCAACACATGCAGGTTGCTGATCAACAAATGCAGGTTGCTGAAATATGAAATTTCAAAGCATGCAAACAAAATGTCACATTAGTTCTCCACAGCTTTTTTTGATTTTCTTTTTTTTTTGCATTTGAATTTTCATTCCTCCTACCATATCATTTGACAGGAATCATAAATAGCAATGATTGTTCAGCTTTGTTTTGTTCTGTCTTAACTGCCCTTTCCTTCTTGGATGTGTTTAACAGTCGCACTAACTGCTAACACCTGTGCATCAGCTGAGTATAACAGCACACCCTTCTGGTTTTAACAGCATGAGGTGCAACCTGGAGTTCCCATTATCATGTAAGAGACCTGTAGAGGAGAAATGAGATAAAAGTGAAAATATTCTAAAGCTAGAGATTTAGTCATAAGGAACTGGAACAGGAATATTAATGCCACTATGTTAGCCCAACCTATTCAATTACTGGAGCTGAGGAGCAATTTTGGAATGGTTCTCAGAGCCCATCCTGTTTAATGAGACCACCGCTCTGGCCTAGCAAGTCCACCATAATCTCAGTACTGGTATCTTTAAACTTGCTTAGATTTTCAGGAAGAAGAGTCCCAGACTCTGAAACGTGATGCTAGTCCTGTGCTTTGCTGTACTGAGCTGTGTATTGCTTACCTGAGAAATGTTTCAGGGATCCTTCATGTAAAGTGCTGCCTGATCATACTATCTATGTGCTTTTACTTTAAAATATTTGTTATGAAAGCTTTCCAGACCTTGATGGTTGCCACATTAGAAAACAGAAAGCTAAGGTAATTTGCTGTATGAGGTAAACGGGTGACACTAATCAACGAAACTTAAGCAAATTGCAACCAGCTATTTCTGCTGAAGGAAACAAAAAAATCTCATCCAACCATGTAAGTAATACCCCTGATACGGACAGAAATCAAACCTGATATTGCAAGCTGAAGAACAAAATTGGGTGTTCAGGTATCTCTATATAGATGAGCTTACTAGGCTGGGCTCTTTTTTCTCCATTTTTTTTTTTCTGCTTAATACAATTTAGTTCTAAAAAGCAATTGCATTCCATGCTACACATGGTGCTAAAATATGTGCAGGACATATTTAATTATTAAGATGTATCTTTTTGTTACGTTGTGTGCTAAGGGAGCATTATTCAGGCATAGATAAAAATTGCAGAGATAATGGAGCAGAGCAGGGGAGATGGGCAACACTGAGTTTCCTGAGTGGGAAAGCAGACGGAAGTGGTGGTGTCATCTGTGGCCTCTCCCCCAAAACAGATCATCTCTACAGATAAATTCCCACCTGAATATAAATGTTGTCATTTACAGAATCCCGTTTTCTCCTGCTGGATGTTTTGAAGGATCTAGGCCATGCTGCTTCATCTGCACTGCAATATCAAACAGGTAATCATAACACTCACACCTAAAATTAAAAGGGGGAAAAAAAAAAAGTGAAACGTTAAGGTTCAAGTTTTAGCATATTTTATGAAAATCGGTAGTTTTCTTCCTCGAGCTTTACATCACCAATGTGATGGTCTGACTGGACATATTTGTTCCCATTACGGCAGTATGTAACGTGCCCAGCATTTTTCGCTACACGATCCCGACACGTGCATTCCCTTCAGCAAATGAAGAAGTAAATTCCAAAAACGGGACTAGAGAAGACGACACCAAAGGTATTGTCAGGTGTCATATAAAAGCAGAGACTGCCTGCAGGTTTTGTATGAGAAGGGACTTGTCCATATGAAAGGAAAATGCTGACTCTATCAGCCAGCAATGATAGGAAAGGAAATCCAAGCAGTGGAATCATGGATGAACCCCTTCCCAAAAGCTCCCTATAGGTTTAGTGATGCCAGAACTTAATGTCCTGAATGACCGCTCACGGGTAGGAAAAAACACCCAACATCAAGGTCATGAAGTCTTTCAGGTAAAATGGCAAAAGATACACTATTACTAAATTGTACTCACATTGTTTTGGCTTTTTCCCACGTTTCTCCCCACACATAAACTCCGTGACGTCTGACCAATACAGCACACGAGTCCGGGTACTTTTCCATGGCACGCGCCATTCTTTCCTTGAGATCCTTCTCTTCTGGTGTGTTCTCAATAATGGGAACCACTAGGGTATCATCATATCTAAAAGAAAAACGAACATATTTTAAACAACGCTGTGTTTGGATGTATGAAGCTTTTCCTAGGAAAGAGACTACGAAAAGATGTTCACAAGTTCTCAACATAAGTGATTTTACACTCTTCTCTTGACTGATGCTGCGACACAGGAACTCGCAGGAACATCTCACACCCAGACGTATGTTATGCAGGCAACACCTGAGCTACTCTTGAGGCACAAAAAGAACACTTTAATGTATTAGGTGTAGCTGTTTGTTCACATATCACTTTGTAGTTGGGTCCCTTTAGAACTCTTTCAGATTCTCTTCATCCTTTATTGGCATCATCTACAAGCTTTATCTCAGACTAAATTATTTAAAAGAATCACATCATGAAGAAGGAAATAAAACTGTTTGCTGAAGAGCTGAAAAAAAAATTAATTTAGGTAGTCCAAAAAGCCCCTGGAAATAAGATTGTCCTGCTAAGGCATATAAATAGAAGGTAGAGTCAACACATGAAAAATAAATTCTCTGTGATGGAGTCATTGGTGGGCTATATGTGATCTTAAGAAACCCTGAGAACCCCAGTTCCAAAGACAAGATGATGCATGTTACTCAGTGGAACTTGCCTAAGAGTTTCTTCTGAAGGAGGACTGGGATATTTGGCATTGTCTGAACCTTAATTAACACTGGCAGAAACTTGTTTAAATAGATTTAATAAGTCCGCAGTTCAGGTTCAGATTTATCATTGAGATCACATAGGTATTTCAGGAGTGGATGCGAGTAGTACTTTCATAAAACAAAGAGAGAAAGCAAGGGTAAAAACAGTACAGCTTGCGCTCCAAATCAGGCATTCAGCAAATTAAAAAGTCTCATCCCTTACAGCTTTCAATGCTGATGCTTTTCCACAGAAAGCTGTAAAATAGCAAATGAAGAAAACTAAGTGGGTTTTGTAAGGTTAGTTTCTCGCATATTCTGATCGTTAAAACTGGATTTGGAGAGCTTGCCCCTAGTGCGGCCAAATGAACTAAGGAATTCGTTTCCTCGGTTCTAATTTCTACTTGGAGTGTGGAAGCAGGTATAAATACCATCACTGATTCCCAGTCATAAGCTTTTAATCAAGAACTAGTATGTGTAAAACCCCAAGAAGACTCTGAAGGAGTGAATTAGTTTATCTCTTTAGTTTTATTAAAATGTAGCCAAGCCTTCGTATAAAGATCTTGGGACAGTCTGAGACTTTGAAAGCTATTTACTACAGATCTAGTTATCCTTCTCCTGAGGGCAAAGGCAAAACTACTCTGGGATCACTGGGATCGTATTTAGGCCAACAAAAATGTATGACTATCCTATTTGTAGCTTTCAGAAAACGTTAGGTAATTAAAAACAATATACTGTCAATCTCTTTTTTTGAAAGATCCCATTCTGTACTATTGAATTTCTTTTGAGTTCAGCGGGGAGCCTTGTGTGAGGCAAGACAGTGGAATCAGTCTAGTACAGATGAACATGTATGTAGGAATCATGCAACCTGAAGGTTCGATTTCTTTACTTTTTCTGGTAAATTAACAAGATGATGTGGGAGAAGTTGGAGATATGGAACCCAATAAATACAATGTCTCCTGACTAACATTTAGGAATGCTTCAGAATTCAAAATGCATATTCAAAAAAGAAAACAGTTGTGGATTTTTTTTTTAAAACCAGTGTTGTTAGACAATTCAATATAAGGAGTGTCTTTTGCCACATAAAATACCCAATACATGCTAATGTTGACGAGAAAGTAAAACTGGCAAGTGAACCAAAACTGAATAAAATATGCCCAGGTCTAAAATCACACACCAGACACATGGCTTGCTCCCTTGTTACAAAAATTAACGTCAAAAAGTGGAAAGAATTTAGCATTTCAATTTTTCACCTAATTGTCACATATTATATAAAAGTTGTTTGCGGATCCCAATTCAACACCCTGTGGGTGGAGCCCTCAAAACAAGCCATCACACATAATTTGGAATAACTCAGCACTTACCTCAGAGCCCATCCTTGAACAGTAATAACATTATCTTTAATGAGCTGTTTATTCTGAATTTTCTTTCAAAGTCTGTCAAGTAAAATCTGAGATCCTCTGTTAACATGCCCTAAGCTAGCACGAATTGTGATATGTGAAGTCCACCCAAACACAGTTTGTATGTTATCACCCTAACCTAATGCTGGTTGGCTCCAGCTCCAGGGTAGCATTGTACAGATGTGTTAACATCCCTGTTCTTGGGAGATCTGTCAGGACATAGCTCTTGGTTTATTTCTATACCTCAACAGACCATGGTAGCCTTGACATCGCAAGATTTTATCTCAGATCGCCTCCACAGACTTGGGACCTTCTTATGGAAAGCCAATGACTGATTTATTCCAGGTCTTTCTACTTCTCATTCCTGGTACTTTGTATTACACACTAAAGTTACTTGTCCTCTATTTATAGTGCTGAAAACAAATGATCAAATAGCGTGCCTCTTTTCCTACATATAGAGAAATACCGGTAATAGCCTCCTGAAGTACACTTCTGGATTCCTTTTATCATCTCCTGATGGGTGATACTGAACTCACTCCCTGGGTACAAAAGGGTAGCCATAACAGCAGCCTTGGAATGAGTATGGATCACTGCGCCTGCCCCTAAGAGCAGAAAAAGAAGAAGGAAAAAAAAAAAGTATTTTTAGAACTAATTTGACTATTAAGAATTTTATTCACAGTACCTGATTCGTTTCTTTTCTCCAGGCACCTCAGTAAATGATGATCTACTGTATTAGAGGAAGTTACACACAGTAACCAAAATATAGGCATGAAAATTACGCTTCTGGAAAGGATAATTATGGGTTGTCTTAGGACACTAGTGTTAACTTCTAGTATAATGACAAATTCCAGGAGAAAAACTACTGGCACAAATTCAAGGAGAAACGCTAATTATACATTTCTTTTCCTACTGTGATGACCTAAACACTCCATTGATTCTATCAGAGTTCTGAGATTCTGAAGAATTCCCAAACTGATTTGTGAGACGAAAGTTTACCGACTTTTACTTTCTTTTTATATATATATAAAATATATACGAAAATTAAAAAATGTATATATAATCAAAGAAGTCGTACTCTTTGATTATCCACTGATTCTTTGAAAAAATACTTATTATCTTATTGTATCGTGATGGAAAGATAGGTAGACAGCAATTATAATTTACTTATAAAGTTGCAACATTGTCAGAAATATGACATGAGTTTTCCTCGGGTACCCATGCAAGCTTCTTGCACAGGAAGATCCCTAAATCCTTTCTAAGGTAACGGATGTTGATCTCACTCTATGGCAAAAGCTCTCTATTACTGTCCACCTGCAAAAGAAAAGTTTCGCACTTTTTTTACCTGTTTGTAATTTAGAACCTTTGATCACAGCCAATGGTTATAAAATGAAATAAACTGTAGTTCTAGGCAAAACTACTAGTATGAAGCTGCTGTAACCCCCCCAGCTCTTCCCGCCAGCTTCTAACACACTGCACTAAAATAAGTGCCCAAAAGATCACCAGAGGTATAGCGACACGAGAAGATTAAATTGTAGATGACATTGCGTGTTACCTTCCCTTGCACGTATTCCTCTGCACATCAACTGACTTTATAGTTTTGTGTTTATTTCACTGTAACTTCCATGTATAAAGAACATGCTATTGAATATTAATTCTGCTTATGTTTTAGATCAGTCACCACTGAACTAAAAACATTGAACTCCGCACCTCTCATAGTGTAGGCATTCATGAACAGAGGTGTACACTGGCTTTTCTTCAGTTTCTTGTGCGGTGGAGGACCACTGATGTCCTGTTGGTTCATGTCACAAACAAACATATCTTCTGGCTGTAAGAAAGAAGAAATTATTTTGACCTGTGACGACCCAAACAGTTTTGCTTTTCTTCTAGAGAGACAAATATATGCACCATACATCTACTAGAGAATGTGATTTTAGCTTTGCAGAAGTGCTGTAACACTCCACAGAATCACAGAATTGTTTCAGTTGGAAAAGACCTTTAAGATCATCGAGTCCAACCATTAATCCAGCACCGCCAGACCCACCACTAACCCCTGTCCCCAAGTACCTCAGCTATGTGGCTTTTAAATCTCTCCAGGCAGGGGGACTCCACCACTGCCCTGGGCAGCCTGTTCAGCGCTTGACAGCCCTTTCAGCGAATAAATTTTTCATTTACTCTAGCTTCCAATACTATTTACTGATGTTGTGCAATGTGAATTAATATTAGGTATTCTTTTTATTCAGATTGCGGCCGAGCAGATATTTGTAAAACTACATGTTTCTCAGAAAGGAGACAGCCTGTATCTAAATAACAGACAATAGATCAAAAGGAAAAGTAGTCACTGATTCAAAAAAGAAATTAGGATGTACTTTTCCTTCCTCCACTGAGAGAACCAACAATGGTTATGAGTTAAACCTACAGATAATATATTTAACTTGTAGAACTACTTCTTTAACCTTGCTTTTAGTAGCTTTACATGAATGTTACCTTTGCATCAACCAGCTACTCATAACAGTACAAGAAAGAATTGTTCAGAGCAGCAGTAAAACTTTCTTCTTTAACGCCATTTTAAAAATCTGCAGGAAATACAGTTGCAAGAGATCTCCTTGGTCACTGCACTCAGTCCACTGGTACTGCTGGCAAAGAACAGACTGTTAACAGTCCTGCCATGTTATGCCTGTACCTGCCTTACTTGCTAAAATGCCCAACAAGCACTGCTGTGAAACCCCAAGTTTCTATCAACAAAGAGATTCGTTTCGCCTCTCGTTGTACTTACCCTCAGATCTACAAAACAACAAATCCTTTCCACATACTGTTCTATTTTCGGGGAGTTCCTGCTGTCATAATATAGTTAGCACTCACCATTCTCCCCTTCACTTGCATTTTGGGGCTTTTTTTGGAAAAGAGATAGATGGACAAGGTCATCTTTTCATGGGGATAGCCAATTTATTTACTGAGAGTATCAAGACAAAGATTTGTAATAATTCAGATGAAAATAAACAGAGTTGTTAGTGCTTAATTACGTATGTGCCACAGTAACTTGGAACTGTAGCCAGACAGCTATAAAGTCATTCAAGCTTGACAAAGAATAAAGGTAGATTTGAGTGATGCTCAAATCTCACAGTCCTCTGTGTTAATGTAAATGACAGAGATCATCAGGAGTGATCCACGCTGGCTACCGAAACACGTTGGCTTGCCAGGCTAGTGCGGAACCAGGCGAAATCCTCAGTTGTTTCAATAAGGCAGTCACAGGAGAAAAAGTTTCTAACTCTACATAAAGACAAATGAAACTCTAACCAAAGGTACTTTTCTCTGAGGTGAACGTACAGTTTGACATACCTGTATTCTTTCCTTTTGCACTCCGGAAGGAGCGATGTAGATTTCATTCCTAAGAAAAGTTACAAACAGGGAAAATCCATGAACACAGGGATGTTCAACTGCACAGGCGTTCAAGCTCTTGATCCCCTGAAAAGGAAACAGCAAATCTGGCTGCTCATAACCTAATAACTTCCTTGCCCCTTCCACAGATTGACAGGGAGATGGTTTTCAAAGCAGAACCGAGTCGTACAAGGGCGTATGAAATCTCTAACTGACAGGGATGCAAAACCCACTTTCAGCTTGACCGGAGATCTGAAACATATGTAGGAAGTGCAGCCTGATTTTTCCTACAAAGAAAACCACACATTCTCCCCCTGCAACAATTTCAAACTCAATTCCCCAGAATTCAGAATAAAAATGGAATAAGAGAAACTGCAAGCAGATACTGATCTATGACAAAACAGGTGACAAAACTACTACTTAAAAATCCATGAACTACCTATAAATAGCATTAATTATCTGCCGTATTCTACCATGTAAATATTTTGATTTTTGTTATAACTGACTAGTTCTGGTTTTTAATGCATTTGTATATTTATTTGTATTGATAAAAAGATCAACACTAATTCAATGCAAGTAAGTGACTGAAATGCAAGTAGAAGTGCAAAAGCTTGCATGACTAAAGACTATTGAAAACTTATTTAAATTAAAATGATTTTTAAATGGTATCTGAAATATTTTCAATAACAGCAAAAAAAGATTATCTGTCTCAATTGTAATTACTATTTGGTTTCAACAGTAACCTACTAAATTCAGGAGCACAGAGACATCTAGTGAATAACCAGTCAAGTTACAGATATATTTCTGGAGAGGAGCTCTTAGAACAGCAATGAAGCTGGTGAAGCATCTAGAGAACAACTCTTATGAGAGGCAGTGGAGAAAACTGGGGTTCTTCAGCTGGACACCTTCTTGCTCTCTGCATCGCCCCGATGGGAGGGGGTAGCGAGGCGGGGGGGGTTGGTCTCTCCTCCCAAGTAAAGTGATGGGATGAGAGGAAATGGCTTCAAGTGGTGCCAGAGGAGCTTTAGGTTGGGCACTGGCAAAAATTTCTTCACCAACAGAGTTGTCAAGCACTGAACAGGCTGCCCGGGGCAGTGGTGGAGTCCCCACCCTCGGGGGGATTTAAAAGCCCGGTGGATGTGGTGCTGGGGGACACAGGTTACTGAGGAACTCAGCGGCCGCAGGCTTACAGCTCCACTTGATGATCCTAAAGGTCTTTTCCAGCACCAACAATTCTATGACTCTAACTCTTCCAAAAATACAATTCCTGTGACGACCTGGTAAAATGGCTGTGAAGCACATCAAAATATGGCTTTATCAGATTTGTAATTTTTGGCATTCATGAATTAACACTGCCAACACTGCAGTACTTTAATCTTCATTCCTTTGCATAAGAAAGATGACTGAGAGCTCAACACTGAGAAGTCATTTGGTTACTAATGAAAGACGTGCACTTTCTCCTAAAACATTTTTTGTTGTGTTTTTTTAGAAATTAATCATAAAAGGAAAATCTGATTATGATTTTGCAGCCTTTGAAATACAGGACACTTATTTTTAATACGCTATCCCACATCCAAATTGGCACTGCCACTGAGTAGTCAATATGGACTGCACAGTGAGTAATGCTGATTAGCATTGGCCGTAAGACCAGCTGCTAGAATTTTGATGAAATTTCATTTGTTCTTTCACTATTTTCCATGTAACAATTCTCATTTAGTCTGATCTTTGCCTCATAGCTATTAATTTTGAAACATAGCTACTGTTAGTGTAGGTATAAAACAGTACAGCCACATAATTACTATTCTTAGATAATGTACAATATTGGTACTAACTCAAATATGTATTTCAGTGTGGTCTGAACAACCGAGTTACAGAACTGCTGAGGAAAATTGTACTACCGTGTTAGGGCATTCTCTGCTGATGCCATTTGTCTTGCCAGAACCAACATGAATTACACTGAAATGACAAAAAAAAAATCTAGGCTACATTTAGCCACTGATGAGAAATTAGCGCTAGAAAAATCTTCCCACAGATGAAGAACTTTAAAAACAAGACTCAACCCTCTTATCACTCCTCTCGTTATTGCCATTGTTTTGCTTGTAAAATCAAGCAGGGAAGTGAAACGACCTGCACAAAGCCATTAGAACAGCACAAACAGTATAATTTAGGGCCTACTTCAGAGAGAGAGAGAATAAATCTGAATAGCAACGGCTGTTTACGTCTGCATGCAAGTGTATGTCAGAAAAATGAGAGGTCAGACACTTGTGAGATGGTGTCAGCATGCCGTGACTGGGGACAGAACTGCTGGCAGTGAGCAAGGCGTTTTGCTGAAGGACTTTTTTGCTCAGCGGCCACTGAGAGGAGCTCTGTATCCATTAGAAACGTGGAAAGTACGCACAGGGGGAGACAAACAAATTAAAGACCTTAGTGGTGCTCCTCAGCAGCACATACACGCCAAAAATTCTTTTGTTGCTACCTGTCTTCTTTAATTACATGCTAAAAACATCTTCTTGGAGAATTTCTCACTGGAGCAGTAATTTCCTTCGTAAAGGAAACGTCTTGGCTGCAAAATGTCTACAGTGGGATTCATCTCATCTCACCACGGGCGTCTGAGAGCTGCGTGCCTGGTGTAACCCACTCTGAATTCCATGGCCGATGAAATGAAAAAGGGAGAATGCACTGTTCCTTAAAGACAATTCATCTACCTTAAACAAAGATAGGAAAAGGACAGGGGGAAAAAAAAAATCACTCTCTGAAGCTGGCACTCTCACCTGAAGGGACTGCAAGGATTAATCCAGACCAGCCACCTCCCTTGCATCCTGTTAAATTCGGCGTGCTGTTCATTTCCCCCTCTGCCTCCTTGCTTACTCCTGACTTTCAAACATTTTTCAAGGGATGGAAATGCCCTCACCAACTCCTAAATACAGAAACCCTCTCTCTAACCATAATGCTCTCTGCTTTCCATCTTTACTCACCCATGCTTCAAGCTGATTCCTCCTCCAGTTCCTGTTACCCAGCCTAAACCATAAAACAGTCTACAAAGCTCTGGGATAAGATTTCTTGGATGTAACGTTTCCTAAAAAAAATAAAGAAATAAATTAAAGAACATCCAAAACCTAAGAATTTCAATTCTGAAATTGAGTTTGTCAAAAAGTAGGCAAATTATTTGATGAGCTTCACATTTGTAGATTTATACAATGCGAGGTTACCTCACGTGCAGTTTAGCCAGAAGGTAAATTGGGTTATTTTAATATTTCTTCCACACAAAGTGAAAAAAGTATATAAAGTGAAAAAAGTATCCTTAATAAGTTGGTGGACTTGTATTTAAAATCCAACCTTTAGCATAAAAATGGATCTAATAAACCAAAATAGCAACAATAATGCCACGTTCCTTTAAAAAAGGTTATTTTCTACAACAGCTTCAGGACTATACAAGGAGTCTATAATGCAAAAGGGATTTTTTTTTAGGTGAGAAAAAGAAAATACTTATAAGGAAGATACAGTAAAGCAAGGTGGTGAGGATTCCTACTCTGCTTAAAAGCCCCCGGCTGTCAGTTTTTCCAGCAGGTACAGACCACCTGAAACAGATCATTTACACTGTGCCTTTCTTTTTTGTTTTTGATTTTTTTATTGCAGCAATCAGAAACTTTAATAGTTTCTCTAAAACTACAAGTGATGAGCTGCTCTACTGCTCAGCATTTGTGCTCAACGTTTGTTCTGCAGCAGGAACACACCTTACGGGAGGTATTCGGTTAACACCTACAGAACAGAGAGATGGGGACGGCGAGGGGACGGGGACATCCAGGGGACGGGGAGGCGATGGGGACACCCAGGCGATGGGGATGGCTCGGGGATGGGGACGGCTGCTCGGGGCGGGTCTGACCGGGTTTGGAAGCTCCTCCTTTAACCCCGTATTTCAAGCCGGGGTGACCGCAAGTCGCAAAGGGCTCAGCCCAGCTGCTTACAAGTACTTTCCTAACGCCTGACCTGAACCGCGCTCGCTTAGACTTGGCTCTTGCCAT
>NW_009692979.1:0-837 GCF_000703405.1 Apaloderma vittatum | reverse complement strand
CCGGTTCAAAGAACTCCTCGACGACCGATTCCAGGCCGCTCGGGCCATAAACACACTAACACCAATGTGGTGGATGACAAATGGCGTTTATTAGTGCGCAACACAGCGTTATATAGCCCTAATTTACGACGCAACTTCCGTCTGCTTACGTTAGAAGCTAAACGCTATTGGCTATAGGGAGAGGGGGTCCCTATCTTTCCGTACAGCACGAGATCTTCCGGCCGCCGGGCCCTTGCTACCAACACGACCCTTGGTGGGGACCTCCAGGAACTCCTTCTCCCAGGAGGAGGGAGGCAGCAGCTCCCAAAAGGGGGTTTTCTGCTCCAAGGTTGGAGGAGGAAAGCAGGTCCGGCTTCGGGCTGCCTGGTCCTAGCAGCTCAGGCCTCAGGTCGAGCAGTTCTTGGGTCTCATCCTGCCCTGGGCTCCTTCTCCAGCCGCCACCACCGGGTGAAGATAACGGGGGACCCTGGGACAGTGCTCAGAGGGAATGGGGGGAGGTCCCAGGCAGCAGCTGCAAGGAATGGGGGCGTCCCACGCAGCTGCCCTGGGTAACGGGGTGGTCTGGGAGGGGGTCATGGAGAAGGACCCCCAGCCCCAGCCCAAGTCCTTGCTGCTGTGTGCCCGGTGGTCCTGGGCTGGGGGGGAGGGCACCAGTGCCCAGTGATGGTTGGGATCTCCCCCCACGGCCTCGCCCCTAAATAACACCCTGGGAGAGGCCGGGTATCCCCCCTGCCCCCTAAAAATAACTCTGGGGGCTCTGAAGCCTCCCCAGGTGGACCAAGTCTTCCACAAAGGTGAGTCCTTCTCCTCGGAGGAAGAGGCCTTTTGCATGAGATG
>NW_009692978.1:0-765 GCF_000703405.1 Apaloderma vittatum | reverse complement strand
AAGCACCTTTTGCATGAATATGTTCTTTGCAGTAAGAAACTTCATCTTCTCTTGTCACTGCAGATTATGTTTCTCATTCAGAAATGCTGCTCAACTGAGTTTTAAAAAAAAAGTCTGATTGAACCATATTAGGATTTAGAGCTTATAGCACATCAGAGAACCTTGCTGTGAAGTAGCAAAGTCATCTAATGGTGAGGGAGTCGCAAGAGATTGAGGGATTTTCCCTATTTCTGCTTCTGATATATTGTGGAACCACAGGCAAGTCCCTTTACTTTGACCAGTTCATTACCATGTCTCTTAAAGACAAAGATTGCCTTTCCCTTTATGTCTTTTGTCATGGCATTCTCATCAAAGCTGTATTCTCCACATAGTAATTCCAGCAAAAAAATAGAAGGAAAACTCTTAAGTTAATAATGTTGTAGCATTTTTATTTGTGTTTGCTTTACACAGAACACTGTAAAGCAGTTACTGATAAGCATGCTATCCACCAAAGGGGGCTATTATTACTTTTATCTTGATAGTACAGGCATAGTAGCAGATCTGCATATTGTGTTAGAGCCTGAGATATGGCTAAAGGATAGTCTGTCATTCTATGGCATAGCTACACCTCTGTTTCTTGTAGTTCACTTTTCACCTAGACCAGATTTCCACTTTAATTCATTGAGGTATTAATCCATTTTATCTAGTCTCCTGTGTCACAATACCTGTCAAAACTTTTCTCTTTGTATTTGCACAAGTAAAATCCACTCATCAAGTCAATTGTAT
>NW_009692977.1:229024-230085 GCF_000703405.1 Apaloderma vittatum | reverse complement strand
GTGGGGACGAGCTCGCCAAGGGACAGGCCGAGCATCCCCCGAGCCATGTGCCCTAGCTGAGAGGTCCTCCTCCTGCTCTGCCCTGCCCTGGTGAGGCCATAGCGGGATACTTGGCCACATCTGCATACTGGACCACATCTGGATACTGTGTGACATCTGCATACTCTGTCACATCTGGATACGGTGCCACATCTGCATACTGTGCCACATCTGCATACTGTGCCACATCTGGATATCATGTCCAGTTCTGGGCTCCCCAGTTCAAGGAAGTGCTGCAGAGTGCAGCTGAGGACAATGAAGGTGACAGGGGATCTGGAGCATCTCTCTTACGAGGAAAGGTTGAGAGAGCTGAGACTACTTAGCCTGCAGGAGAGAAGGCTGAGGGAGACTTTATCAATGTCTATAAACATCTGAAGGGTGGGGGCAAGGGGGATGGAGTCGGACTCTTGTCAGCAGTGCCCAGGGACAGGTCAAGGAGCAATGGACACAAGTGGGAACACAGGAAAATTCATCTAAATGTGAGGAAAAGCTCCTTTACTGTGCGGGTGACAGAGCACTGGAACAGGCTGCCCAGGGATGCAAGTCCTGTGTGATGTGCTCTAGACAACCCTGCTTCAGCAGATGGATTGAACTAGATCATCTCTAGAGGTCCCTTCCAACTCTGATGATGCTGTGATTCTGTGATGCCTGCACCCACATCCTCCAGACCTGTCCTTGGGTGACGGACATGGTGCTCAGAGGGCTCAGACACCTCCTCCCATCCCGCGGGTCCACCGCCATGGCTAAGGCTAATGGGAGAGGAGGTGGCATCAGCTCCTGGCCTGTGCCATGGGCCACAGTACTTGGGAGAGGGAGAAAGGAGGTGTCTGAGGAGCCTGAGGCAGGAGGCTTTTCTCAGGCTCTACTGTCCTGCGCCACCATTGGGCTGAGATGGAGAGGGGTGTAAAAGTTGCCCTCACCATCACTAACACCCCGACTGCCAGCCTACACCCGGGCACCCTGTCTTCAGCAGAAGAGCTGAGGTTGAAATCCACCCAGAGGGTGACCTGTCTGTTCATGGC
>NW_009692977.1:217685-229010 GCF_000703405.1 Apaloderma vittatum | reverse complement strand
CTGCAGCCGAACAGAACCTTCCAGATACAGTCTCCATCCACCGGCTCCACCTGCATGACTTCCTCCAAACCACTACCATTGCCTCCCTGACAGCCCCAGACATTGTTTTTGTCCCCTGCAAAGCTCCTGGCACACTATCTCCTAGTCAGATGGGCAAAAGCTCTTGACCCCTGGCTTTTGCTGATAAATAAAGTGCTGAAAAAAAAGAAAGGTCTCATGAGCATTGGGAGGGCTGCAGGTGGGGGTAGAGGAAGGAGCAGTGCAGCCACGCTCGTAATCTTCTCGTGCTCATGTCTGGCATTTGTCAGGCGGCTTGGCACGCCGATAGCGAGGTGACAAATGGGGAAATAGGAAGGGCCCAAGGACAAGCTTCCACCTGTCCCTGCTGCCGGTCTAGCAATGTGCGCCTTCTCACCCACACACACCCTTCTGCTCTGACCCCTGCCCCTATCTGAGAGATAAGGGTTATCTCTGCTCGCTCCAGCTCGTGGTGCCAGGGTGGGTGAGGAAGCAGGAGCCCTGGCTCCCGGCCCCGAGGAGAGTGAGCTCCTCCTCTCCCTGCCAGGCCCACGGGATGGGGATATGAGACCACCTTTGTCCTGTGGAGACCCTGTTCTCCCGGCTCAGAGGGCACGGAGCTCCCCATATGTCCCTGGAAATAGAGCCTGTCCCCTCTCGGTCAGAGGCAGCACCCAAACTGGGTCTTCCCTGAGGAACTGTGATGCTGTGCAGGGACATCCTCTTGGGGACAGTGACACCAAGCAGGCAGGACTTGTGTATCTGCCTCTGGGCTGGTATTTAACAAACATTCGTGGAGAAGTGGTGCCAAAGCCTGGAGCCCAAGGGACCTTCAGGACAGAGCAGCAGGCCGTTTTTTCTTCAGCCTGCTGCTCCATACCAGGGGGCTGTGCCGGGTGGGGAATGCTGCCCTTATCTGTCCTGCTCTCACCCAGCCCCGGGCCAGCAGTGTTGTTCCACTGGCCCATGTCTCTGCTGTAATCTCAGGCAGAATGGTGTTTGCTCGGGGCTGTTTCTAATGCACTGGGTATTGTCCTCTCAAGCGTATTGGACAAAGTGATGACAAGGACCTGGTAAAAAAAGGTTCTTATATCACAACTCAGCTATGTAGGGCACTGGCGGCCTCCTGTCACTGGGACGTTCGGGCTTTCGGTTGGGGTCTGGCACTTTCTGCTCACCCTGCCGGAGGTGATTAGAGGAACACGTCAGCTGAACTTTCCACTGTATAAACAGTTAAGATTCCAAGGTTAAAGTAAAATGATTTTAAACCCTGTCATCTTTCTGGTATTGCAAAAACAAAAGGCTTAACTTTTAGAAGTGCCAGTGCTCATCTCCGCTCTGTGTTCAGACCTTTGCCCCAAAACGTGAGCACCAGAAGGCACCTCCGACTTCAAAAATCATCTTGAGGATCCCTTAGCCTGGAGCTTTCTTCTGCAGAAACCTGAGGGCTGGGTTTGTGTTCCTGGTGCAGCTGCAGCAACTTCCATCTCATGGCACCCAATGGTACCAAGTAACTTCATGTTTGACCCCAATGAGCTTCATGTTTCGTCCTAAATGGGATAAAACTGGCTTACAGGACACAATGCGATAGAAGGAAATTGTGAAAGGGAGAAATTTTAAACTGAGCAAATTGTTTTAAGCCAGACTTTTTGTTTTTAACAATTTTGGCCTGTAAATCTCTGTTTACCACAAGCTCCTGACAAGGCAGCTGGAGAGAAGCTGTTCAAACTTCAGGAACTTGCCCAGCCTCCGAGCCTCAGCTCCAGTGGATAAAGTCATGCTCAAACTGCCTCAGATGTTTCTGAAGGGTTTTTTAAAACCGTTTTTTTTCCCCCCCTAACTGTTGTCTCCTTTGATAAGTGAACTCTCCTTAAAAATTCCTCTCCAGACGGAGTCCTGGAACATTTCACCTTCAAAGACAAGAGGTGCAAAATGCTGGAAAAGGAGCAGCTCAAGGGCTGGGCTGGGGAAGCAGCCGTATGCTCGCTACAGCAGGAAAGCCAAGAACAGGAGCAATCGTGGGGCAGGACAGAGCGGTATCTGAGCCTGGAATATTTTGTGTCATTTATGCTGGTTTCTGAGATGAAAGGAAAGTCAAAGTGCTTCCTGTTTCAATTCCCGTTTTCGGCATCACTCCGGTCCTTCAAAGGTCCCTCCTGCCCCAGAGCCTTGCCACTGTCCTCAGCTTGCTCTGACCCCTAGAACAGGCACTTCACATGGGATTAGGCCAATGGAAATAATCCCATAAATTGAGGAATTGGAAGCACTGGGAAAAGCAGTTCGTAGGGGACAGAGCATCTTTCAGTGCCTCTCTAGAGATTCAAGGAACAATTTGGATGTGCAGAGATGGCCCCAGGATTCAAACATACGGGCTGCTGTCCCAGCACTGCAGGACCCTCTGGGCTTTCCTACTCTTTTCTCTGCTTTTGGACCTCCCTGCCCTGTCAGCTGGGCCCTGGTACAATCTGAGTCACCTTTTTGCTTCGTGTTGAGTCCCTCACCAGCCTCCTGCACCAGCACAGGGAAATAACTGTGGAGGATTCGACCTCCCCACTCTGGCTGGGCACGGGTGGTGGAGGAAAACCGAGTTTAGGCATAAATAAGTCAAACGTGGTGTACTGGTGGGTAGGAGTGTGCCCAGCTTTAGGGTGCAGGCTGCTGCTCGTATTTCCCAGCAATCCAACAGTCCAGCACCCCAAGGATTACTCCCCACCCCAGTGATGCAGCGTCCTGCTCTGTTGAGCTTTGCATACACCTAATATAAAAGAGAGAGCTGCAGCTTCGCTGAGATGAGGCCATTTCACCCCCTTTTTCTAGGGTGTGAGAGCTTGGCAGGGCACGAGTGGGAGAGTCCAGGCTGGCCTCAAAGGCACGTGTGCGCCCAGGTCCTCTCCCGTGTGGCAGGGCAAAGAATGTCCAGTTTCCATTATCATTTATCTGCTCAAAGCCTTGGGAAGGCAGGGGCCTTAAGAGGCGAAGTTCTTTCTGAGGAGATGTGGCTGAGAAATTGTCATGTTTCAGTGGGCATTGCTTGAAGCAGATGAGAGCTCTCTTTTCATAGGTCTGGATAAGATAGCACAGGCTGTGCTGAACTGGGCTGCTTACTGTAACAATAATAACGTTTATGCAATAAATGCAGCTCTTGAGTCCTGGCTGGTCACCTCTGCAGTCACTGTGGGACCTCCTCGTAACCCTGCCAGCCCCTGCCCCGTGCCATGCACACAACAAAACACCCGTGTTCACTTCCACTACCTTTTATGGCCTCTTTCACAGTTGAGTCGACGGGAATAATATTCTTTTCCACCAGCTCCAAAGGACCCGGCCGGAGAGCAATCTTTTCATTGAGATCATCTGCCAGTCGAGCTCTTTTCAGCTTCATTTGAGTAGACTGAAGGGACCCCTCTGTAGCTGAGTCTAAAAGGCCAAATGGAAGGCATCAGTTCAGGACCTGGGGCACCCATAAGCACAGTGATAAGCGAGAATATGTGCTTCCCCTTCAGCACAGCCTTTCTGGGCTGCGGCCAAGACCTAAGCATGGCTCAGTGCACAGCAGGAGCTGCTCTGAGGCTGAGAGGCGTGAATCTGAGGCTGGACTCAGTGGAACTGGTGGGGTTTGGGACATGCATCCTCCTCTGAGCTTTAGGTCCAGCTTCTCCATTCCTAAGCAAGAGTCTCTGTCTAGAAAGCCTCGGCTTGCAGACCCAGCCTGCAGCTGGAGCATCCTCCCCAAGGCTCAGGAATGATCTGCAGTGGAAACTTCATTAACAAGCTGTGATTAACATGAGGGACAAAGGGGACTCCAGCTCCTGCCTGCTAGGAGCCCTCTGGCCCTTTTGGGCTGATGCAGACAGATCCCTGCTTCTGGAAAACAGCTGGAGAAAAGAACCGTTAACAACAGTTGACAACTCAAGTAAATGGCTTACACTGGGGGATCAAAAGCTGAGTCTTTGGGAGCTGACATTTGGAAGAGACATGAGACCTCAAGGGAAAAAAAGCCAGAGAGGAACATAACAAAGGCAGCTAGATCTGGAAGCTACAGACCTACCCAACCCAGTTGAGAAGTCCCCAGTTACTGAGTGGTGACAGAAGAGAAGCCAATTAAACAGAAAGATTTCCTGAACCAAGGTGATCTTGCTCCTGGGGCAGCACAGGCGTGAGTAACGAGCGAGTGGGATTCTAAACTAGACCATGTCTATACCCTTGGGGGTCTAAAGTAAGAAGGGCTGCATCTAGGTTGTGCTATCTTCAAAGACTGGACACTCTTCTAGCAGAGGTACTAATAGGCAGCAAAAGCTATGGAGCTCGATACCAGAGAAAAATTCCCTGCAGGAGATCAGGAGATCTGATCTAGGGTCACTTCTGGCCTTCGAACATACAGGACAGTGGACATGCATGAGCTCCTTCAGGTGAAGTAGATGCCCCTGTAAGGAATCTAGATGATGCAAAGTGTCTCATCAGGCCAATTTCAACCACCTCTAAGCCCTGTTATAAACCAATTGGACACATAAGCCAGCGCACACCTCCATGAAATGCAGAACGCAGTGGTTGGATAAGCGAGCAGAGACTCCGGCCGAGGGCTGTGTGTGGGGCAGCACAGCCAGCTTGCTCAGCACCCAGCCAGGCAGCCTTTGCTCCTCCTCTCCTCTGGCTCTGGCTGGCCCTGTCCATGCTAGCTCATCTTAGGGATGGACACCCAAGGGAAAAGCAAGACAGTGGCTCTGGTCCACCGTGGGCCCCTCGCTCAGCCCTGCTGCAGGCCAGAGGAAATAGAAATAAGGACTTCATCCATGCTGAGAGCCGGGGCCAGCATTTACCATTGCTAGGAAGTGATTCGCTCCTTCCAGACAACTGATAGGAGTCAAAGAGAGAGGCTGCACATCCTCCCTGTCTCTAAGGAGCTTGTTATCTCTGGAGATAATGAGGGACACCGCAGTGTTCTGCTGTCTGTGATGGGTTGCAGCAGAGCCATGCCAGCTCTCTGGCTGGGAGGGGACACCAGGACGGGAGAGAGGAGAGCTGCTGTGGCTCACGGACTGATAGCAGGGCTCACCCTCTTCATGTGGCTGTGCTTGGGTCATTGACTACATTGCCCTGAATTGTCACACAGAATATCCAGCATTATGGCAAGATGAAAGACTTCCAGCTTTGAAAGGTATTTCAGCCACCTGCTACAAGGATTTCTGCACCCTGGACAACAAATGCACTGCGTATGCTTTTCATGAGGAACAGAGGCTGGCACCTCTGTCTAACAGAGTCCTCCCTCACAGCTGTTTTCTACCCCACTGTCCTCTAAAGCATCTTGTACTGGTCCCTGCTAAAGATGGGAGAAAGATTAGATGGCCTTGGGTCTGCTTCTGTCAGGGAGTAAATGTGCGTCCTGCCTCCTGAAGACCAGGTCGGGACTGAATTCTGTAACAACATGTGTCCCATTTGAACCTGCGTCTCATGAGCAGCAGGGATGAAGTCAATCATGATGAGAGTCCTGAAGGGAACCCAGGTGAGGCAGGAGAGAGAGGAGTCACAAGGCAGGAGACACAAGGGGCTTGTGGGAGAAGGTCAGCGAGTCTTACCTTGTAAAATATGCATATTGACCAGGTCTGATCGCTCAGGCCTGCTTCTGATCTTGTGCTTGAGATAATCTTCAGTCTGCAGAACACAAATGCAGAGAGTTACCTGGCTACAGCAGCAAAAACAGTACAGAGAGCATCTGACCCTGCGCCATCCCATGGTTCTTTTGGATTCATTACAAGTTGGGTTGAGTGAGCTCCTAAAAAGCATTTTTTTCCCCCCTGGACTCAGACACTTGCTTGTTTTTGGGCAGAAGTTATTCACAAAGTGAATGATGTGCATGGAGCTGCTGACTGTTCACTGTACCCACTCCTAAGCTGCATCTTTTCCAGGTTCCCTTGGGCTTCTTGTGCCTGAGGTGTTATGAGAAGGATGAGACTGCTCACTGGGAGTGGTAGATCTGCTCCTCACTTTGCACACCGTGTCGCCTTTGGGAGCTGCACCAAGGCAGCTCCAGTGTAGCAGTGGCTTCTGTGGGAAGCCTGGCAGCCTGGGGCGAGCTATAAGGCTGAGCAGGTGATGAAGATACCCAGAGTCTGTACTCAGGTCAGCCATGAGGCTTAGCCTCCCTGCAGCTCCTCTGCTCTGGGGCTCCTCACCCCAGCTGTGATGTGGGGTTGGGAAAATCCACTTGGTAGACCATTGCAGCTGAGCTTGTGATGAACATCGTCCCGGAGCCTCATGCCAACTTTCTCATGGCTTTAGGAACAGGAAGGCACAGAGAAGTACAGTAATGCTGTCCACAAGGGCGAAGGAGGTCAGTGCTGAAGGCAGCTGACCTCAAGAATACCAATATAAGCTTATCCACTGGTGAAGAAAAGATAAAGCACAACCTGAACAAATTATTAACTGTTTGCTATGTTGAGATGCAAGAAGAAATTGTACAAAAAATGGACATAGTACAAAGAGGTTAAAATCCCGAGGATAAGTATAAAAAGTGTACAAGCAGCTGGATCAAAACTGGAAAACCTACAGTACAAAATGTACACGATCATAAGAAAAAGATTTTATAAGGACTTTTGTAGCCAGGACAAGGCAATGGAAAGTGCAGTCTGTGTTCCATAAACAGGAGAAATAATTGTGCATGCTGCTGAGATGGCTACAGAATTTAATGCCTTTTTAAACCATCCTCACAAAAAAGATAAATGGCTATTTATCAATCAGATGACTCAGCCAAGAACCTTCAGCAACAAAAGAAAAGAAGCTCCAGTTATCAGGTTGGAGTACAGGTTGGAGAATACTCAGATGAATTAAATGTTCCCAAACAGCTTGAGATACACAAGACTAGAGAAGTAACAACTATGTGTGGGTCTCTGGGAAACCGGACAAGGGAGAGCATAATTCCTTGTTCTAAAAGAGAAAGAGAAAAGAAATTGGGAAATTATAAACTAGTCAGAAAGATATTAGACCAAGTAATCAAACAATCTATATAAGTGGATTTTGAAGATAGCAAGGAGGTGAGTAACAGCCAGGATGGATTCATCGAGAAAAACTGACATCACATCAACCTACTTTCCTTCTTTGGGGAGATGGAGATTTCTGTTACAGGAATAAACAATGAATGCCATGTAGCTTGACTTTAAGCATGTTTTGACATTATCTCACATGGCTTTCTCTTAAGCAAGCCAGAGAAATTCAGTCTGGATAAAGCTAACATAAAGAGCATAGCTATGGGTCACCAGAGGAATTAGGAATAGCTCAGTCTAAAGAATGTATCAAATCCCATTACGCATCAGTTTTTCCTGCTAATCAATATATTCTTTAATACCTTGAATGATAGAAGACAACTGGGAATCGTTCGAAGCTAACAGATCACAATGCAACACGATTTGGAGTAATTGAAGAAATTATCTGAAATACATTTGATGATACAATTCCAAGAAGGACATTTGCAGAGTACTGCATTCAGGCCACAGTCAGCCACCGCCAGGCCAGCTGACAAAGCACTGGGGGTGGGTGAAAACTTAATCCACCAGAAATGCTTCTGGAGTCGTCACTGGACAGTGAATTATTTACTCCACAAATAAAGAAAAAAATCTGAGACGCTCTGGAGAATCTAGTGATCAGCAGCTGAACCACATCCCCACACCAGCAGGCAGCTCTCAGGAGACACAGCGAAGGGTGTCAGCTGGACCCTGGAACAGCAAAGCCCCGTTCTGTGCCCTGCGTCTGAAAGGGTCTGTGGGAAGGGTCTGGATGGGAGCTACAGAAATCATTACTGAGCCAGAGGTGGGATCAAAGAGGAGAGGCTGAAGGGAGGAGAAGTTGGTCAGTCCAGAGGTGAGATGACTACAGGGCTGCAAAATACCTTTTGCAAGTGCTACAAGAAAATAAACAGTTCTGCATGTGCATGCATACAGGAGAAAAAACGGTGGGCTTAAACTCCAACAGAGCAGCTTAGGCTGGGAACTGGGGGATACCTGCTGCCAGCAGAGGTCAGAGAGCACTGCAGCAGGTCTCTGGGGCATGGGCTGTCCCTCAGTGGTCACACATCTGTTCAGCCCCATCCTTCTGGGTGGCTCTTTTCTGCCCCGGGGCAGCTGAACCCCAAGTGCTTCCCTGCCAGGCTTGCTGGGGTGCTGGGAGTGAGTGCTGGCTGAGCCAGACTGCCCCAGGGAAGTCAGCCTGCTCTCTGTCCTCCAGCCCAGAAATCTATTATAGGACATTGACTTCAAAGTCTGCTCCACTGGCCTGACGCCAGCCTCTAACATAGCCAGTGACATGTTTAAACAAATAATAGACATTTTATTTACTGAAGTCTTTACAATTCCTTACCCTTCCCCCATATTTTTTGCCCCAGCTTACTTTCACCAACACAATCCTTTGCTTGGACTGCAGGTAGGTTTGGCTGTTTCTCGTGCCAGGCCAGAGCGAGCTGGTGTCTGCGCCTGAGCACAGCTGAGCTCACCTGATGCATTTCCAGCCAATCCTCAGACCAGGTCCTGCCCTGGGCTAAGCTTGAATTGCTGTTACTGACTTTCTGCTGTGATTTTGGTTCCTTTACCTTTGCTGTTCACAAGCCACATTTGTGTCACTGGGGTGCAAATTGCAAAGAAAGACTTCAGATGTGTGGTTTTTTTAGCATCAGCTGAAGCAGAAGAGCTTTTCAAAACACATGGAAGTGGTTATTGTTATCTGCTTTCTGCTTGCAGAACATCAGTTTGGAGGAATATCAGCTAAACAACAAATGCCATTGAGTAATTATCTGGAAACCGCTGTTGATTCTTCCCTGTCACTGTTCTAAACAGGGCATCCTTGTAAAAGAATATATGTTTGTTATGAGCTGTCCTCATTAGCGTCTTCGTTAGCGTGCTCTACAAATGCATGCAGCTTGGGATAGCCTAGACCATCTTTCCCTTTTCCCCAGGCAGCTAGCCAAAGAAAGCTTTTGAAGAGAAAGGCAAAAAGACCCAAATGTATACTTAAACTGTAAAATATATGACACTTCAAGGATACTTTGGATTGCTTGAAATTTTGTAAGCATACTAATTTTTCAGAGTCATATTGTGTTTCCTACGCCAGCCATTTATTACCCCAGGAGACTTGGGGCAAGTGATTTGGAGTGTGTTTAAGTTCAGAAGAGCACTTCTCCATATTTCACAAACCTTCTTCCTTGCAAAGGTCCTCCACGTGACTGCAAGCACATTTTGCAGATTAATGCAACAAAGTCTTGCGTTTGAGCAAAGCCTGCATGACTGGTTGTTCCCTTTTCCATGACATCCCTCCAGCTTGGTCAAGACTGGGTGATAGGTGCGTAGAAATCCAGTGTGATTTCCCAAAAAGTGATTGCGTCACAGAGTTTTGACGTGTTCTGGAAATGGCTACTTATCTTATCTCTGCCCTCAGCAATATTTAGGGAAGCCTGAGTGCAGTTAGATAATGGGGCTGGTGGGAGCCTGGCCCACTCAGCCCCTTGGACGTGGTGTGTCCTAATGGCCAAGCTGCACTGCCGAGCCGAAACCAGGCTCCCGTCGGGTGACAAGTGCGATCTCCCTGGGGACTCACTCCAGGTGACGAAGGGCATCTGCGTTCCTCCTGCGCACTTGCTAAACAGCTCAGATCCTTCAGTCCTTTGTGCTTCTGGCCCTTCTCTAACTCCGCTGACCTGAGCAGGAGTGGAGAGCAGCCAGCACAGCGAGGGGCAGGTGGTGGGCTTGGTCTGGAGAGCAAACCAGCACTTCAGCTGGCCGGACATTTACTGGCAGGACTGGCAACGTCATGCTGAGCTACACCTTGCCCACAACCCGAGTAAAACTCAGGACCTGTGGTAAAACACCGTGGCTCAGGGCACAGGTGCCCCCTGTGCCTTTCTAAACCTTCTCTGCCTAGAGAAGGGTGCTACAGAGCAGTTGTGAACCCTGCTTGGCCCCACCATGTCTGGAAGCAAGGGAGATGCCCTGACCCTCATCCCTGGCTACAGGGCCTGAATAGGGGATGCCAGGGGAGGGGATAGCGCTGGAAGGTGCTTTCAAACCCCGCAACTCATGCAAAGCGAGCCCACGTGTTCCCTCATTGGGGTGGCTGCAGGAGTTACCTTGGCTCGCTCCAGACTTTTTCGCTGTTCATGGAATGTGGATGGGCTTTTCAGTGCTGCAACAGGAAAGAAAGAGGAGCAGTCAGCACAGGAGCGGAAGCAAGCAGCCACCAGGATATTCAGCAACAGCATTTTGATGAGTGCTATAAAAATAGCAACACAAACTAGCTGTTCTCTTTATTGCGCTGACTAAAAATAACTCAGGAAAGCTCTGGGAAATCCCAAGCTCTCAGCCAGTCCATGGCAAGAGAGCAGGGGGACGGAGAGTGTGGGTAGCGCAGGAGACACATGGGCAAGGAAGGAGTTCAGGCTTTGAAACTTAGTGCTCCATGGGACACGTTGAAAAGTAGAGTGTTTCCTGCAGGTCATGGGAGGCACCACAGCCCCAGGAGTCAGTAACAACCTAAGAGGGGACCTCTCCTGCAAGTAAAACCTGCAGCGACTGAGGCTTGAGGCCAGTGGGAAAACTGAAAGGACGTGCCTCGTCTCTTGGGATTATGTAGGTGCAGCCTCCAGCAAGGGCATTTCAAAGCAAGGCCTCGGAACCTTGTCCCTCTTCCGTCACTGACTACCCGTCCATCTCTCACTGGACGCTTGTCCTGTCCCCTGCCCAGAAGCATCTGCATGACGTGAGGCCTCCCTGGGCAGGCAGCTGCCCATGCCCTCAGCATCTCCTGATAGCAAGGAGGATTAACCCAGAGGGGCTTCTGAAAAAATGCCAGTGGCCCCTGGCTCTTGAACCAGTGAACACCAGTCCCATGGAGCAGTCTGGATCAGAGTTATGGACAACCTTGCACACTCCCCTATTCGTTCCAGTTCCGTAGAAACAGGAGCAGAATTTGCATGGTGAAAGGGTTAATATTTCTCAGATCCTGCAAAAATTCTTCTCTGGCTATGTAAACAGGTGAAATTAACTGCTCCCACTGGGACAGGGAAGGGGAAGGTGTCCTGACCCACAAAAGCACTCTGCTACAGCTCTTTGTTTGGCAACAGCAATTCCCTTTCCATCTTCTGCACAGGATCCAATAAGGAGAGAAATTATTTTCACACAGGACATGTTATCCTCCATCAGTCTAGAGGAGGATGAAGATAAGGCTGGGGCAGCCGAGGGATGTCTGGGGACACTGAATTGGCTTTTGGTAGGGAAAACTCAGGGTAACCCCCATAACCTCCACTGAATCACAGCAAAACACAGAAGGGACATT
>NW_009692977.1:209897-217674 GCF_000703405.1 Apaloderma vittatum | reverse complement strand
ATTTGGAAAGCAGACATAGAGACAAGCTAGCGTTACTGTGCCATGCTTCAGTGAGCAGCCACGAGGACTTGTGACAGCTGGTTTAATCAGAAGCAAAATAAAATGGTGCACACGAGAAAATGAAGTTAGCAAGAGTGATGACTTTTACAGCCCCGTTCACTGTGAAGTACGGATATGGGGAGCGTGCTATGGGCATTGACCAAACGCCGTGCCACTTGAGAGGAAAATGTTGCAGAATTTAGTCATTTACCAAGATTTTTGGAGGAATTATGTGGATGCTGCAGCTTGTATTAGTCTGCAAAACAAATAGAGATGTCGCTAGCACTGGTTATTCAGACAACTTGTCAGGGGACGAGATGTCAGCTGGAAATGGCTGAGGGTCTGGAGGCAACAGGCTAGAGCTGCTGTGCTTGGTATTGATAATCTTGGGCCTTCCTGCTTGGTGAGCCTGAAGAGTGAGGCAGGCTCTGCTCTCACCTGCACTCCTATGCATCAAGAGCATGGCTGTGTCTCAACAAACCTGGACCTTCCCTTGCTTTCTGAGGATCCTCCACACACAGAGTCACAGGGCTGAAAGAACTCAGAGGCTACTCTCGCCTACCAGTCTGCATCTGACTTTATTTGGAGGCTGTTTCAGTAGTGTTGATTGTTTTGCCAGCCAGTTGTTCAATTTGCAACCTGAAAACATCTGACAGAGTCTAGCTTTGAACTTGAAGTCTTGTGCAATACTACCGCTCTTGAGCATCCTCCATTTGGCAGTTTCCTGCCTTCTCCAGGGATGGGGCCATTTGAAGGTTTCATATTTCTTAGAGGAACATCCAGGGGAATGTGAACAGAGCTCAGGTATGCAATGACATTACTCTTTTCCAGTCAAACCAAACGCAGACTGGGCTTCGAGATATTTCTCTCGCTGCACTATCCTCAGGCAACACTGATGATAGTTCTCCCTGTGCTGTTCGCTTGGATGCCAAAAACCAGCCAGCTTCCTAGGACTTACTCCAATGTTTGACACTTACTGTGCTAAAGGTGCTCTGCTGGCTCTGCGTGCAGTCGCCAACTCCCCTTCCTGCAAGGGTTTCTACAAGCCCTCAGTCTTTCATCCAATGCTATTCTATGGCTCTGTCTTTCTATTTCTTTCTGCTCTCTGTTATAAAATGGATCAGTTAGAAAAACAGTTTCTCTGTCCTGGGATTCTATCAGCAGAAAATGTACACAACGAGTTGGAAGAAATCCTTGTGCAAAATCTGATGCGCAATGTGGGCTCAAGTGTGTGCTCCAAGCCTGGTGCTAAACCTGACTCTCACCACGGAGACCAGTAAGACCCATCTCTTCTCTCCTGAGAAGGGCTGTTTTCAGCCACTGTGGGTAACAGCCATATGGGCTCATTTCTCACCCTCCTGCAATGCGAACTGCGATCCTGTCCTGGGAGCACCTCCTAGAGCCCACCTCAACTGCTGAGCCTCAGAGGAGGAAGGATTCCTTCATAAGGAAGGATTGCCCATGCCCAAGCCATGGGGAAGCTAGCTGAGGCTCCCATGTATTAAAAGCTACTGTCTGACAATTCCTCCTGAGGTGAATTTCAGCAGTTAAATTCTGCCTGTTTGTTTTTATCATAGCAAAAAGTGCCTTTTCTTCTATGATTTTCGGTGGGTGACCTGTGCTCAAGCTTCCCAAAATGGCCTTCCTGCGCAGAAACCAGACTACAAAACGCCAACCTAGAAGTAGGGAGTGGAAGGAAGCTGTGACTAACAGGAAAATACCCTTTAGTTGCTATCAAATAAATTCAGCTCACTCTGTGATCTGCAGTGTGGAAGATTTTAAACGCTAAGTGCCAGTTCACAGGAGGGCAGTCTCGTGCACTCACCCTTACAGAACTGCATCGGGTGTGCAAACCTCTCAGCTGGCTCCAGATGTCTGCAATAGGGTGTCCTGCACCTTACCTGAGTGTGCCCATTTTCACTGAGTGGACTTAGCAGTGCAGGAGTCGTTAAATTTATTTTTGGCAACCGATAGTATTGTCAGTGCTTGCAATGCTGTAACAAACGTCAAAGTATTTTGCTTAATGCTCCAGCTCCTGGAGTCCTGTGATTAAAATGCTTGCCCTTTGGTGGCAGGCAACATAAAATCTGAACAGCTAAAGAAGTAAAGAAGACAAAAATGGAAAAAACATGCATTTATCAGTCTTAAGACTGTGTGATCGTTTCAACAGTCATGATTTTTGTCATCCTGCTCAAGTTTTCTTAATGCTTGCCACTGGCAATACCGGACTGAAGAGGAGTCTGTTGCTGGCAACCTTGACACAGTCCTTCAGGAAAGCAGCTGCATGGGAAGGGCAGCGGGATGGGCAGGGAGCAGCAAGCAGTGCTAGAGCCATGCTCTAGGGAGTTGTTCTGCTCTTCAGACAAGAGCTGCATCACAGTCTTCAAGGTCAGCCAGAAGAGACAAAAGTGACACAGCCTTTGGAAAACTGTGATCTTAGTGGTGAACCCAAGGGGCCCTTGATGAGACAGAAAGCACAGTCCTCTACATGGGTCTCTAATAATCAGAGATTTGTGCACAAGGAGCCTGAGGCAGGTCAGGATGGAGTCACCCATTGAGCAGGGCTGAGCTCCCAACATTACTTCCCTGGTGGCGCTACAGGTTTCAGGATGCAGCTGTGGGTGCAAAACGGGGTCACTTTCATTCACTTTTTGGACTCTAGCAACTGGCTTTCTGATGCTGAATGGTTACGGGATAATGCTGGCCTGTAGCTTGTCCTTTAGGCTTGAGTGCCGAGGATGAACATGGCCAGAGAGGGAAAAGCACTGACATCATTCGTCAGCCTGCAGCAGCTCAGCCTCCACTGGCCTCAGGAGTACCCTGAAAATTCTGCTCCACGGAGTCCCAGCTGGGCACAGGCGCAGCTCTGGATATATTTCACTCATCCAGGGGCTGCCTCTCCACACTGGACCCACAGCTTGCTTCTTGCACAGCCCCCTGGAAGGAGCCCTCTCTACATCTTCCTCACTCTGTGGGTCTGACCCGGCCACAAAGGTTCCTGGCTTTTACAGGAGGGCATGAGATTCTCTGTCCTTGCCTACACAAGATGCTTTGTGAGTCTTTGCTGGGGGTTGGATACGTTCATCCTGCTACAGTGACCTCTGGGACAGGGAGCTGTGCAGCTGAATTTTTGGATGATATAAGCTAAGCATCTCTCTTGACTTCAGTTTGAGCGGCAGCATTATAATCCATGTGGCAAATATTGTACAACCATTGTACAGCATCAGAGACCGTAATATTTCCACAAGGCAGGAAGAAAAGTGCCCTGTGCTAGCAATCTGCTCAGAGCTGGGTGGGTCTGTGCAGGCACCTGGTGCCACGCTGTGCCCTGGATGAACACAGCTCCCCTCAGCCCCAAGTGGGTGAAAAAGGCAGAAAAAGATACTCACGCGGCATGATGCCTTGGTCTGCCAGCTGCTCACGGGTCCTTCTCTGCTGAAGCCGTAGCTGCAAAACTGTGAGAAGGAGAGTGTCAGGAAAAGATGCAGGATTTTACTGAGCTGCTAATCCATCTATCAGGGACAGTGTGTTGGGGTGGTTCTGTGTGTGACACAGAGGTGACACTGATCCCCGCTGCTGTTGGATAAGCCTTGGTGCAGCCAAGTGCAGCAAGCCAAGAAGGACCACCAGGGAGGAGCTGTGTCACCTGCACCGACCCAGCCCTCGCTTGTGCAGCCAGATGAGCAGGGCAGAGCTGCCGCTGGTGCAGGCAGGACCTGAGTGCCTGGGCCAGACTGGTCTCTGCCTGGCACCTGCAACAGCAGCCTTGTGTGATCATGGCTTTAGCTCAAACAGTTGCTCAGCTCTGAACTCCATAGCTGAGAGGTCCTCCCTCACCCCAGCACTGTGGGCTGAGGCAAGCTTTCCAACTCCATCACCCTCCTGAGGGTGCACATTACCAGCCCTCCAAGGCTCGACATGGGACGCAGACATGCTTACTGTCCCGAGGGGGATGTGGGTAACACGTCGAGGAGAGATTAGTGCCATCTCTGCATGAATCCATTGCTCCAAGGACCTGCAGTATAACTTCTGTTTGAAAACAACGTACAGGGAAATGGGAATGAATCACTGATCAGGGTCACTGCGTGGCTTAGCGATACGGCCTCAGCTGCAGAGCATCAGTTGGGCATCTAACAAAGAAGCACCTCTCAACACCTCAGTTTCTCTGTGTTGAACCTTCTCCATGACTGGTCACAATATTGAAGAACCATGCAGAGCTTTTTACTTTCCCCGAGGAAGAGATGCATCTTTATGGAATAAGCTAAGGGAGACTGGAGACTGTCCAAGAATAAAGAAGATTTGTAGCTCATCCGGGAATGGTTGTCTGCTCTCCTAGGTCCTGGTCCAGTGTCCCAGGATTAGAGCATCTTGCCTCCAGCTGAGGCGATTTAGATGCAACAGCCCTGTATCAAATGGCAATCAGAGACAGCAGAGACTTCTAGAGTCTCTGCTGAGGACACAGAGTCTGCCCTACCTAGGTGTAAAATATCCTGAGTGAGGATGCTCCATCACTTCTCTTCCTAACTCCCATGTGTGCCGAATTATTTGCCCTGTTTCCTTCTGACATCTGCCATGGCCAGATCAGGTGATTTACTACATCCACATGAGCACGGGGGATGCTATCAATCAGATGACCATGCTGTCAAGGCCCACATTCTCTGCTTGTTCTGCTTATTTCATAGCCCTTCCTAGCAGAAAAATAATTTAACAGCCTTAGGGTGCAGTCAGCTGTCAGCTGGGCCTGATCAGGACACGTTACAAGTTCCCTTGAAGCATAGCTTGGAAGGTAGCAATAATTTCCAGTGTGGTGACTATAAAATTGAGCATCTGCCTTGATGCAAGAAGTGCTGAAAACATGTAGGTTTCACTGCCACAGCTCTCCCTTCGCTGGGATGCAGGAGCAGCACTCAGGAACCCAGATTTCCCAGATCCTGCTGCCCTGCAGCCTGTGCACACCCCAGTGGAGTCCACCCCAGCACGGCAGGTCCGTGCTGCAGCTAACAGCCTCTCCTTTGCTTCCTGCTCTAAGCACTTTGGATGGACCATCACAGAGCGGACCCGACAACATTTAATGATCATTTTTCGTGCAGGGAGGAAAGGTCTCTGACTTATTTTTCACCCTGCCGCGTGTAAAGGCAGTGACCCAGCAATGACCCAAGCTGTTCTGAGCGTGAGAGCTAAGATCTTCTGTGGCTACAGGCAGGTCTGCCAGACACATGGTTCATCTTGGGCCATGCTGAGCTTACAAACTTCCTGGACCATTCTTAAGCCACAGGGCAAGGAGAAAAAGTTTATCCAGCCTTGTCTGTTCAGGGCCCACTGACAGAAAATGGGAGGACAGGTGTGCACAGACACTGACCATTTTCAGGAGCAGCCCAGGTGCAATGGCTGAAACAGTTATTTCAATCACTGACTATTCATCCAGATCTGGACATCCTCATGCAGTCAGATGCATGTCTTGACTCCTAAATATCACCTTTATGAACTTCCAAAGCCTGTTGCAAACCATCTGAAGGAACAAAGCTGTGGACAGTGCTAGACAACACCACCAAAAACCCCTGTAGGAAGAGGTAAAGCAGCCACTAATTTCGGCAGCCTCTCAGTCAGTGCTGCAGCTTGCAACCTGGTGGATGCCACCTCGGGGCTTACACCCTTCCCTTGCAACTAACAATGCTTAAAAACAGGGCTAGAGGAGCCCCTGATGCCACCCAAACCACCACTGCTTAGCTTCTGCTCGAAGAGGACATGAAATCGGTTGATGCTGCGTCTGACCACAGCTGCATTCCTCTCCTCTTCCTTTGTTGCATATCTGGAGGCCTGAGCTCTGACTGCTGCCCGTGACTCACTTTGAGGATGCTGTCATCCTCCACATATAGGAATTATTTTTTTCCTGAATCTTCTTATTTTTCAAGGAAACCGCTTTGCTAGCACTTCAGAGGAATATTTCTGTTACAAAGAGCGAAGGCTGGAGCACTGATGCGGGAATCTTGGTTCCACATCCCAGCATTCTTGTTACCTGCCTGCACCAGACTGGATGGTAAGAAGTAGCCTGAAGGGAGCAGTCATGCACATTGGTCACTCTGTGGTACCAAGATATGCTGGAACCATCAGCTGCCATCAGCTGAGACAACCTTGATTGCAGCAATGCTGCTCTCTCCTGTGGTACACCATGATGAGATAACCCTCCCTAGATGATGCAAGACCATGTCAGAACTATGCCAGTGATTTTGCTTGTGGACATTTTCTGCTAGAAATACTCCTCTCTTCTATGCTAGCATTAAGTCCCATTTAGTAACACAGCTTCCAGAAACATCCTCTGCAGTGAGGCTGTGTCACTGATGCAGTAAAGACCTCCTGGCATCAGTCATAGCTGGCTCTGGTGGCCCAAGCTGAAAGCGCTGCTGATGACTTGCAGTCATGATTCATCCTCCTCCCTAGGAGCTGACCTCAGAGTTTTAGGAAACTAAGAGGACAGCTTGAATCTTGCCCGGCCTGGTGATGCACTGGAAAAGCCATGTTCTGCACGCCAAGAGAAGGCAAACCTGGCCTTCTGCTTTGCTCTGCCCCTTAAGGGCAGTGCTCAGCAGACAGTCAGGATGGGACTTCTGTCACCTGCAGCAGAGCATCCCCCTTGCTGAGGCATTGCTAGAGCACTTACAGCACCATGCTCTATTTGGGGAATTGGCTGTAACAGCACAGAGGGCTGAGCAGCACTGAGGCACATTGCCCAGGGAAGTGGGAGAACTGCCCTTCTCACAGGGTTCAGGACTAGGGCAGGCAGGTAAAGCCATGGCTGACCTGACCTGGTGCTGGTGATGGTCTGTCTACAGGGAGGCTGGATCAGAGCACATCCTCTCCATCAACACTTCTGTAGAGGTCAGATCAGGTTCCCTGAAGACTCTGAGGCTGCACAAGGCTTTCTCAGCATTCGGCTTAGCCTTGCAGCTGAGATGAGCTGCCCAGGTGGAGCTGCAGGTCTGCTGCTGCTTCTTGACTTCTGATCCAGCATCTGTCCCTATCTCTGACAGACCCTTCAGGAGTGGGAACGAATGAAGCAAAGTTCTTACTGCTTCAGGTCTTCCCAGCACTCCTATGTGGTTTCAGGTGAAATCCCAATAATTGCTGCTTTCCTCCCTGCCTAGGCTGTGCCAGCACCTTCCCTTTGATTGGGAACCACATTCACAACCAGAGCAATTGCTGTGCTCTCATCTTACAGAATCACGGAATCGTTGGACATGTTGGGCTGGAAGGGACCTTTAAAGACCATCTAGTCCAATCCTTCGGCAGGGAGCAGGGACATCTTCGACTAGATCAGGTCTCACAGAGCCCTGTCCAGTCTGACCAATCTGAATGTTTCCAAGAATGAGACTTCTACCACCTCTCTGGGAAACCTGTGCCAGTGTCTCACCACCCTCACTGCAAGATTTTCCTCTCTCGTTGTAAAGAGTTTCTCGTTGTAAAAGTCTTACTTCTAAATAAGTCACTGCTGCTGCAAGAGCTGATGGCCGGGCAGCTGCCTACTGGCCCCCTGCACCTTTTGCTGTTCCCTGCACCAGCTGGTGCTCCTGGGCTGGGCTGTGAAGGTGACCAGCAGCAGCACCGTGTTGTGCTGGTGTCACCCAAATCTGTGACCGCGATGGGAGTCAGCAGTTTGACAAACAGCTGAAGCTGGCACTGCCACTGAAAAATGCAGCAGCAGGTCCCCGGCCCCCTTGAAAGGCTCCCCCGCAGCTCATTC
>NW_009692977.1:149790-209866 GCF_000703405.1 Apaloderma vittatum | reverse complement strand
TCCTGCTCTCCATGACCCAGAGTTGGGGTTTGAGAAGCATGAGGGCAGCTCAGGGGTGCATGGGCTGGGGACGGCTCTGCTGGGGCCAGAGGGCAGGTGGCAGCAAATTGAGTGGGGTGATGGGGAGAAGAGACTCCTGTTTTCAACTGCAGCAGCTTTGTTGCATGTCAAACAGCAGCTGAGCAAATGTGAAACACGTGTTTGTCCACAGCTGTGGTGAGTACCAGAGGAACCTGGTGACATGCTCACACATCAGCTGGCAGAAAATGTCCCTGTTTTGGACCAAATCTTCCTTGAAATGCAAGACTGCTGCTGGCTTTGAGACTGTCTTTACAGATGATGCCTGGGGCTTTCTCGAGTGAGCATGCCAGGAGGGGAGAGGCTGCTCAGCGGGAGATGTATGTGGGATCCTGTGACTGTCCCAAGGTCCCAGCAGGGCAGGAGCAGGGCTGGCTCGGTGTCAGGGTTCAGTCATGGTGCTTGTGGCTTTCTTAGGGCTGTGGCTTTTTCTCACAGCTGCAATAGGAGCAGGAATCTGTGTTCAAAGCAGGACATCCAAACAGGCAGGGCAGCCAGGAGAAGTAGTGCTGTGTCCCGGCTGAGCTGCAGGCTGACATCAAGCTCCTGATGTGGGGGCTGTACTTGGGTGAAAGTGGAGTCACCCTGGGCTGGGTGACAAGCTATACAACATCCTGGGCACCACCATCAGCAGGCTGAGGCATGAATCTGGCAGATCATCACAGGGCCTGCTTTTCTGGAGCTGCTGTTTTGCAAAATCACCCTGGCCAGGCTCTGACCTGAGCTCCTCCGTGACTCTCAGCCTATCTGCTCTGCTGACAGCCAGGTGCCACAAAGCGATTTCTCTATAGCATCGTGTCTCCAGACCAATGCCAACATGGCCTGGGTAGGACTTGTGTGCACAGAGATGAAGCCAGACGGCCACAGCCCAGGTGGAAATGGCACTGCTCAGCCAGGACAGCTGTGGAGAGCCCTGGACAGTCATCTCCTGGCTGGGTGCTGCCTCGGTGTGAGTCCCAGCCACACCAGCTTAGCACTTCCTACGTGGGTGCATTTTACCTCCTCCCAGGCAGATGTGCCACCAATTTTTGTGTTACCTGGGAGGCTGCACTGCACCAAGAATCTCACCTATCTTGGTGAGAACGACATCTCTAAACCTACGTCTGGGACTGCAGGTGACTTGGAAGACACACCAGGCTAGCAATGACTCTGGACCACCAGATGGGCACAGGTCACCACTGAAAAACAACCAGCTGAGGTCCGTGCCTATCCTAACGTGCAACCCCATCCACACCACGGTCCTGCGAACACGCTGTCACCTCCTCCTTGGAGTCATCCCTTCAGCATCCTTGTGAGCAGCCCATACATCCTCCTCATGCACAGTGAGATCCATTTCAGTCTGTGCTGTAACAGATGCCTGACTAACAGCTAAAAGACCAAGGTTTAAGATGCTGGAAAAACAAAACAAAGCACAAACTGATCTACATCAATTCAGCATTTTGCAAAACCTTCGCAAAATCACAAAACAGTGTCATCAGTTACAGAGGCGCCGTGGTTTGAACACACACACTGATTGCGAACTTTATGAGTTCATGATCTGAGAGGAAACACATGCCCATGCTTTATCTTTGGACACCGGGAAAATGAAAATAAAGGTTCTGCCAAAATGCCTGGCCTAACACCCTACCAAGACCTACTCTTCTCTGCCTTTAGTAACCTGCTGCTTTTGGTCCAAATCACTCTCTGCACCAGAAGCAGACAGAATAAATTCCTCTCCCATCTCAGTCAGCTTTGTTCAGGACCCATATGTAAGTACAAATCCTTTCCTTCATAGAGCCAGGCAAGTCTCCTCTGCAATTTCACACCCATGTGTCCACAATTAGGCCTGGATATTGCCCCATGCCAAGCCATGCAGAGCTGTATTTAGAGTGAGAAACTTTCACTCCTCACCAATTATCTGAACTACCACTGATGTTACGCAGATGTTGGCCCTGTAAACTCTCTTTCCTTATGGACAGAAAAGGTCAGAGTTAAGGTTAAGTCTGCGTTTGCCAGCTTCGTTTGCTTCATCTGATGGCAATGCTTCTCCACTGCTGGTTTGTATTCAAAGCAGGAGATCACAAAAATTATCATCTCTGGGAAGAGTTAAACATGTTTCTGGAACATCCCTTAGATGTCCTAGCTGATTTAGTGCAATCCCATTGATAACTGGATCACATGGGATAGCATGGCAGGCTCGAAGAATCATCATTCCTGCAAAATTTGTCAGGATGACCTCAGATCAGTATATTTATCTTCAGCAAAACAGACAAAATAAACAGGCACACAAATCCTGGAGGAAGGGAAGGGGGAACCTGAAGGCTTGCAGCATGTCAATGATTTGATCTATCTCCTCTGGAGCAGTTCCTGGTGCCCTTCACTGGGGTAACTACCATCCCTCCACACTGCAGGTCTGTGCTGGTCCTTCACTGGAGAGAGAAGAGCAGGAGAAAACACTGGGAGATTCCAGGGAGGATTGCTGGGCACTGTGTGAAAAAGCCGCTGCCTCCACCAGATCAGCCTTTCCTGGATAAACTATTTTTCTTGCTGCTGATGCTGCCAGGTGGAAGCAAGGGACAGAAAAGCTTACCCTCGAGGCACTCTAGGAGGGACACCCACATGCCATCATCTTCTAGTTGTCACCTCTGTGTTCCACTTTCTGCCACAGAGATTAAAAGGGTTCTGGGATGAGGAAACAACGAGCAAGCATTATATCTCTGGCACCCTTTAACACACACATAGCTCTTTCAGCTGTGTGCAGGCCATGGAGAGACAGCAAAAGTTTAGTCATTAAGATTTACTTCAGTCCTCATTAACGTTGGCCTGGAACACTTCAAAAGGGATTCAGACTTGTCATGAGTCACGGAGAACAGCTAATCCTCCCCAAACCTGGGGAGGGAGCAAAGCCTCACACCTGCCTGCTCAAGACCGTTTCCAACGCAATGGCGAAGGGCACAGCACGGCATTTCGGGGGCTGATCCCTCCTGGCTTGTCCTTTGCCTGCTCCGTGCACTCTACTCAGCTCTGTGTGGGAACGGCCTCCGTTCCGTAGTTCTGTGCTGTGCTGCAGCCCCTGAGACATGTGGGGGGATGTGGTACAGGGTGATGGGTCATTTGGGACGTTCATCCCTCTTCCAAGTGAAGGGAGGTCAACAAAGCAGAGCACTGCCCCTCCTGCCATCCTGGTGGGGCTACCGGGAGGCTGCACACGGAGCAGAGGCATCGGGGGAAAATCTATGCTGTAGAGACTTTGCACGTGAAAGAGATTCAACCACTTTAAACATTAGCTTTCCTTCTCTGTTCCCTGTGTTACTAAAAATCCAGCGCAAACCAAAAGCAGCATTATCAGTTCCTCTGTATCCCTTGGCATCCAGCTCTCCTGCCCTGTCGCATGGAGCGCGATGACTGGGGTTGGCTGTGGCCACGTCCCCCCACCCGCGGCAATCCCGGCAGTGGGGAGAGTGAGGCACAGGCAGGCATTTGGGACTTTGGCAAGCCCAACTCAAACGAAACAAATAGGCAGAGAAATCTTGTCAAATGGGAAACGTATCTTTCACCAGGCAATAGTGAGGGATGGCAGTTGTGGGAATAAGTCATGAACCAAAGAATGCCCTGCAAATTGACTGCCCTGGAAATGCTGAAAGGCACAAGAATTTATGGACGCACAGACCCACAAAGTTTACTTTTACTGGAGAATCATTTGAGAAATATGTTTAGAGATCCCACTGTTGGTTCCATAATAAAGCCAGCTTACAAATAAACCAGAAATGAGCCTCAAGAACAATACTGGTTCATTTGAAAAGAATGTGAGGAGTTGCAGCACGCAGCCCATCCTCTTCTTGTCAGGGAGGTGGCAGTGTTGCTTTGTAATTGCTGGAGGAATTGCCACGGACAGGTCTTTTTTCCAGTGAACAGCAATGTACCATAATATACCAGCAAAATCTAAGGAATGACTTAATCTAATGAAATGTAAGATCAGAGCGATATGGAAACCACACCAAAGCCCTGGACCCAACTTTTGTATAATTCAGCCAGACTAGGACCACTTGTGTTTGCGCACACACTTGGGTTTTCGACCAACTGCCAACTTTGTATTTGCTGAGAAAACAAAGTTTAAGTTGACCACCCAGCTATCTAAGAGATCCTGATAACACCACTCACGTCTACCATCAGTACCATAAATCTCCGAGTTCATTATCTACAATGCACGAGAAGGCAAAAACACACACGGCGCGAGTGACATGCCAGACCGGGTGCACGTTCCAACGTGACTACCCCGTCCGGTTTTACAGCGTCCCATGCGGCACACACAGCCAATTTGTCTGAACATCCTCACAGATAATATTCCTGGGGAGAACTTCACCTCTGCGAAGGTCAGAGAAAGCTCCTCAAAAACATCTTTTGACATTACCGTTAATATTACAGCATGTTCTGGCCGTTAAAAAAATTACAAGTAAACATACCCGCTCGCAAGCACGGCATACTTACTATAAATAAAGCCCGTGAATAAAGGCATGAATATCCAGCAGAAGGTCTGATTTAGAAGCGACCGTCCCATAGTTCACCTTCACTCACCTTCGCTCACGCTGACTGTCCTCTGAGAAGCCCCTTACTGGTGCTTCCCCTAACTTACATGGAGGCATGTTTGACTTGCAAACCCTCCGAGAGTGGCAATCAATTGTGAGGCTCTGGTTTTATTTCTCTGATGATGTCACTTTAAATACTTTTCATGTTCCATTTGTTATTTTTACTTCTAAAAATGACGCATTTCTTCAAATTCATTTTTCTCCAATTAGTCACAACTTAATGGAATAAAGTCAGCTGCCTGCATGTCAGAGAGAGCGTCAGGCCCGTCCTCGCTGCGATTATCACAGACGGACCCGCAAGAGCACCTGGAATAGACGGGCGGCGTTAGGTACCGTGTTTATCCCAGATGCCCTTTTGGCTTTCTGCCCAATTCTTTTGCAGCAGGGCCAGGGCAGAGGACCTGGGAACTGCAGTTCTACAAAAATAAACCACAGATATAAATTGAAGAAAATGAAAAACCGGGGAAAAAAATATAAAAGCAACAGAGAAGAAGGAAGATGCATTTCTCCACTTGTGGAATAACCTCTGTAAGAGCAAAGCCGTGACAGCTCCACGACCCCTTGACTATTTTGCTCGCGTGCCGCTTCCAAACATTTAACACAGAACAGTCTGCGGCTACAGCCTGCCGGAGAGAGAAGTTTTAAGAGAAATCTCAAGGTTTCCCCTACCTGATCTGAACTTGCTCCGGATCAGCAAGGAGTGCTCAGACCCCAGGAGTGTCATGGTGACTCGGGGACCAGATCCAGACGCCCCTCACTTAAACCATTAACTTCCTCCACAGCGAAAAGCCGACCAGACCGCAGCTAGCGCTCAGGGTTCATCCAGCTCTCCTGGACTCTCTGGCTGCTTTTGGAGCCGGCTGACAAGGAGCAGCAAGTGGCTTGGAAAGTTTTGGTCCCATCCAGCACTGACCCTCCACAGACACCGACTGCTGCCCCTGTGCTGGGTTCAACTAATTAACGTGGAGTAAGCGGGAGCCTCCTCCCGCCCCGGGTTTACTACAGCAGCTGGGTGTCCTGGCTGATGTCATCGTCTAGCGGGGAGCGACTATCGGAAAGGGTCTTAGCAAAGACAGAAGTTTGATATCTGATACTAATTACTACCGGCCGGTACGCAGCCAATCAGGGCGCTCCCCGTCTCGGCAGACTTTGGAAATATCAACAGAGCCAAGGCTTAACTCTTTGCAGCGTGGGCCGAGGAGACCTCCGGCTCCCACTCCAGCAGGGCTGGTGTTGTTCTGGGGGGTCTGTGTGTCCCCAAGACAAAGGAAGAGCTGGGGTCGGGGCAAGGGGCAGCTGGGTTTGGGTCCTTCCCTGCGAGCGCCAGGGTGGATGCCCTCTCCATCAGGGAGCCAGAGGACGTGGCCACTCAGCCAAGGGAGCTGTGACTCCTCCTGCCCTTCGTCTGGCTTGGCCCTTCATCTGGCTGGTTTGGGTGCTAACGCACCGAACGGGCTGCACCTGGGCTGCATTGACCCCGGGGCCACGCTGGGATGCTGAGGGCAAGCACAGAGGTGCTCAGGCATTTCATTTGCACCTCCCTCCGCAGTGCAGGTGTGCCCAAAGCTGTGCTGCTCTGTGCACACCTGTGTGAGTATGTGGCTGCACCTGTAGGATCAGCCACTTGAGATGCTCACAGGTCTCAGATGCTCACAGACGGTGCTCAGTACACACCCTCTACACACAAGCCTAAACCCTGACCTGAAGTTTCCTGTGCTGCAGATGAACACAGTGATCCCAAGGAGGCTGAGCACAGCCATGTGCCCTCCTCCTGGTTAAATGGAAGGGGTCTGAAAGCACCAGTCGTATCTGACAAGTCAACAATTGGTTACAGGATTGGTGCCGCAGCCAGGGGTTTTGGTACTCAGACCATGGGACTCACTTTGAGAAAGCTGGTCTACTGGGGGCTGACAGGATCCATCTGTCTGAGAAGGACATCTTTGAGCATCTTTGCCCATAGGCTTGCCAAAGCTGGCAAAGAGGGCTTGAAACTAAAGATGCCAGGGGAGGGGGAACCTCCCACTTCTACCAGTTTGGTGCCAGTGCCAGCAACAGATGTCCAGAGCCTGGAGAGGGATTGCAGATCACTGGGAGAGAACCTCAAGAGTAGCACAAAGGAAATCCAGCCAGTAAGTCAGCTTCATCGGGGGAACAACTTAAATGCCTGTATGCAAACACCAGTAGCGTCGGGAATAAGCAAGAGGAGTTAGAGACGTGCGCGCCTGCAGGGCTGTGACCTCACTGGCATCACAGAGAGCGGTGGGATGGCTCCTATGACTGAAGCAAACACACAAAGTAGAGAGATACAGAGATACTCTGAGGCTTCTCCTCCCCAAGCAGCCATCTGGTTCCCTTTAAGAAAGTGGAAGGAAAGGAACTGATGGCACCTTCTACCCTGTGACATAAGTGGCGCAAGTCAAATTATGTCAAGGACAAGTCCCAGCTTCTCTGACACAGGGGTCTCAGCTGGGAAGCTGCTTAAGTTCCTGATAGATCATAAACACTCATCTGAAAACTCCCTCAAAATTGGTTTGGTGTTTTGTTACTGTTTTTTTTTTTTCTGAGTGTGTTTTTTTTTGGAAGGGAGTGGTGGTGATATTTTTTATAATTTTTTTTTCTTTTTAATCACATGGTTTCTGGAAAGTCCTTTTAAACATTTTGGCTTTGTGACAGGAATTTCAGAGCTTCCAGACTTATAGGACCATGTTGCCAGAGACTTTAGAAAACCAGTAACCCCAGAAGTTCTGATGTAGCGTGATGCTGCATGTAACATCATCTAAAAAACCCACCTTCTGGTTAAACCAGAATTTTCTTAGGGAGGCTGAGGAGAAGCTCTATGTTAGCACAAACAGCATCTCAGGATTATCTTGCTTATCTGGCACTTGTCTCCACGCAGCTCCCTGTCCAGGTGGTGTTTGAGCCACCACTCTGATCTCACTGAAGTGCCCTTCTGAGAGGGCTATAGAAGCCATGCTGGTCACTTTGGCAGCCACTAGACCTGAGGCTGTCGTTTCTCAAGCCTGAAGTGACCTCAGTCTCTCTTCCCTGAGTGGTGACTGCTGATGCTGGGCTTTTGACTCTGAAGATGCATAAACTGGCCTTTTCTCTTCCCCGCTCTGTGTGTTAATTACATTTATTGATGGTGAACCTCATCTGATGTTTCACCTTTCAGCCACTGAGCATGGGGAGAACATTCTGCAACTGTTTGCAGAAAGTTTTACTTCTCACTGCTTTAATCATTTTGAATGATCAGCCCTCTTCACCAACGGTTCTGCTGAGGAGCCCTCTCCCAGCACATGTTCCTTTGGCAATCCATGAACTACCTCACTCAGATGTGGTAAGTGGGCATTTATTCCCATCTTTGACAAGTCATTAGTCCCTGGAGGGCTCTTACTCTTCCCACCTACAATCTTGGAGCTATAGATGTCAGAGGAGAAATCTCACTGAAAGGTTGGTGGAAACACAGAGCCCACTCCTATCCATACTGTTGGTGAATACTTCAAAGACTTTTGATGGACATGACAACCCTCATACACATAATTCCTTCATATTTCTGCTAACGTATTCAACAAATTTGCAAACTGGGATCAACATCGACTTGTTTAGAGATCCTTGGGCCCTCACTGGAGCCTTTTGTAAAAATGAACATCAGATTTATCACTCTCCTCTGCTGATGGCAGAAAAGGATGTTGGGTCTCACACTGTGCTTAGCAGCAGAGACATGTTCCTTTGAATATTTCAGAGTTCTGCAGTCCTCTGGGACTACAGGGTCCCAGAGATTTGCTATCACTAATTTAACAAATTTCTATTAAAATCACTTCTGATACTATTTCAACAGCTCCTTAATCACACTTATAGAAAAGACCCCGGCGTACTACTGGTCCCAGAATTGTTATTACCTAGCCACCATCCTTTCCATCCCTTGCTGGTCTGCTGGTGATTGCAGTGTTGTTCCTCTCTCCTTGGGATGCTTTACATGATATGCCAATTGCTTATCCCAAACAAGGGCAATGCCCTGCCCTTGCCAAGCCAGGCAAGCAAGGTAAGTTGCACAGATGCCCAGGAGAGAAGCACCCAGTCCACGAGCCCCTCCAGTCATCCTACGTAGGTTCCTACTGCCACCTACCCACTCGACAGCCCTTCAGAGAATGAACTAAAACCCGGTGTGCTATTTATCACTGTATTTAATGCAGAGATAAGTCCATGATGGAACTAATTTATGATGAAGAAAGCCAGTTAGTCAGATTGTTACACAGTGCCTGAGACTGACTGGGCCAGGAGAAACTTATCCTGCCACCTTGTCAACACCGTAGACAGGCTCTACTCACAGGGACACCTCTGTGGGCAGCAGTGCCACAGATCGGGCCTGCAGCTTGCAAACTTCTGCCTCTCCCTGCTAGGGCAGGTGTGGGAGAGGATCAGGCACACCTGGGCTCTGGTGGGAGGCCCCAGGCTTCTGTGATGATGAAGATTCACTGTCCCATGATGCTGATTCCAGGACCTGCTATTAGAAATCCTTTCTTTCCTCTCCAAAACCGAACAGCCACAAATTATGCCCTGTCAAAACATGCCACTGACAAAGGCTGAGAGTTAAGAAGAGTTGAAGCACATTTTCTTCTCCTCCTCTCCCTTCCTCCCTCTGTCCCTCTCTTCTCCTCCTTCCTTTCATTCTCCAGTGAATACCATCATCCAAATCTTGCAGGCTCTCAGTTCACTGTCCATGCTCATTTCTTAGGAGGTGATGCAACCTCTAAGAGAGGACTTATCTCCACAAATGACTCAACTGCTGAATTCACAGTCCAGAGCTAGTGTTCCCCTGTGCCAGTCATTACGTGAGAGTCATTCCTGACCACATGTATTCTTGATGTCCTCAGGAAACAGAGGTAACTTGTCTCCTATAAGCCTCAGACTAGAGGCAGGAGGACAGGCACTGAGACCTCTCTGAGCCATTTGCCTGGAGGCTGTCTGCCCTAGATAGCCCAGAAATAGTAAAACCCATCCACAAGGTCTCCATATGTTTCCAGAGTTCACACTGCCCAGCCCTCACGTGTCTCAGACATGTCTGCCACCGGGTACCATGCTGCACCACAGCCACTGTTCAGCTTTGGAAAGGGCAGGCATCACCTTTTTTGGGAAGGTGAAACAGGTAGGTAGGTACCAAAGACTGTAAAAAACAGTATTGCTCCCCGTTCTCCTCTTTCCAGCACTGCTACAGGCATCTCCTCTGTAAAGAGGGTCCTATTGACTGCAGTGAGTGAAGGAGTGAGGCTTAAATACCAGAATAAATTAGTCATGGTAGGGAATTCCTTTGAACTGAGAAGTCACACCCCAGAGCCATGAGGATATCAGCTCTTGTTGCTCACCAGATACCAGGAAGCAGTCCCTCCTAATCTTCCAGCACACCCTATTGTTTATGGTACTGATTTATTTTAAAGCAGATTGTTTGTTTCTATGTAGATTTGCATCTGTGGGAAAAAAGACCCAAATGAGCTGATGTTTCTGTGAGATCCCTCTGGGGACTCCGTGGGGTCAGCCTGTGACACAATATCTGTGCCACAGAAGGCCAGACTCCAGCAGGTCTCAGGGCTGTGGAGATGCAGCCCTAGGGAGGAGTGTCTCCCAGATCCTCCCAGGGCCAGGCGAGGCTGGGGTCTGTCTCCTGCCCTCTCAGTCTCCTGCAAGGGATTCGCTTTCCCTGACCCACTGCTCTGTCATTTGCTTTCTCGTTGCAAAACAGATCCAGTTCTGCATCAGAGAAGACCAACCATTTCACCCTTATATTCCAACACTGCTGGTCTTGACGCCAGCACAGAGTGTATTTATTGGTGTCAGCAACAATCTCCTGAATTCATAAAAACTGAATTCACTGAAAGACTTAGGGTTGGATGTAAAGCCAAGTAAAAGGTCTCATAAACAGTTTGCAACTGTTTTCCCTCAAATGTAATATCCTGCCAGTCACATCTGCTCGGACCATCCTCTCCTGTAGGAACCAGCCCAGGCTGCCTCTCAAGCGCCTGGCAGCTCCGTTTCGAGAAGAGCCCTCCTGCCATGGCCCTATTTCTTGAATCCCCACAGCATGCTCTGGGAAGACAGATCTGACGGGTGAAGTCATGACCTGCCTCTCCCCATCCTGTGGAGGCTAGCGATAATTTGCTACATGCTTGTGTAGCTGTGCTGGCAAATGTCCCGTAGGGAGATACAGCTGCACTGGCACAGAGCTCTGTGCTGAGTGTCCCCAGGCTGGTATAACTGAATCCTGAAGGAGGAGAAAGGCTAGGGAGAGATTTGTCTTTACAAATATGTTACTCAGGAGGAGTTCATTCCTCCATTCACAACCCATACAGCCGTGATAAAGTGAGTATAGGGCAGCCACTACTGTGAAAAGAGTAGCCAAGGAGCTCTGGACATCCTTTGAAAATACCTACTGCCAGGATGTCATCACCTTGATAGAGAGCGGAACAAAGCAATCTTTCCCTGAGGGAGACTTTTACAACAGGCCAGGTAAACTGCTCATTAACAGGTCCCAATGATGGAGACACAGAACACTGCAGTGATCTGAAGTTAGGGCAGATACAAATCTCTTGCTCTGAGATGGCCCCAGCAGAGTTCCAGCTGTGCTGTGGGTCCTGAGCTTTAAGAATCCGCAAAGAAATGAACTTCTGTTTGCATGCCTGAGCCTCAGCCCAGAGGTGACCTGCACGGAAAAGATGTCCTTTAATTCTCACATGGCAAACAGTCAGCATATTCTTCTCCATGGCGTAGGACAGGCAGAGCTTTCCTGAGCAAAGCAGCAGTGGATAGCTCAGAATGATCCTAGTTTGGTACTTGTTCAGGACTTAGCCCAGAGCACGGCATTTCTTTGTTCAGGAAACTATAAGCATGGATGGTCCAACACAGCCCAGTCCTTACCTTCTGATTGTACCAGGCCCTGGTAAACACCATCATGAGGGCTTTTACCTTCCTTGAGTTTGCCACTGTCTGCCAGGCATTTAAGTCCTCTGTCACTTCACAGTCTCATCACAGAACCTTAGGGCAGCAATTTGTGGTGGAGATGTCATGAGCTCTTCCCATTTTGACAGTAGACAAGCCTTGCTTGAATCCGAGCTGTGAACTATTTATCGCAGTGCTGCAGGCATCCAAGCAAGGTCCCTTAATTTATGAAGGTCCAGAAGATATTATGCAATTGACAACATGAACAAAAAAATACTTCTGCACTTTACTAAAGCTACTATTAAGCTGCCTGATGTTTTCATCATAATATTTACTTCTTTGTAAATACTCTAAATTCTCCATTCCCAATTCAAAACAGAGAGATCAGAGAATGAAAATAGGGAGATGACATAGCTGTTTAAAGATTATGTAAAATGTTTTTTTACCAGCATAAATATTTGATTGTAAAACTCTGCCTGTTGTGTTTACTAAGGCGGGATACTCAGTGAGTGCAGAGAGCTGGGCACCGTGCTGGAGGCTGTCCTGTGTCCCTGCCTGTCCCTTCCCATGTGGTCCAGGCTCTGGGGACAGTTGCCCCCGTCTCGCGGGCTCCGGGCAGTGGGAAGAGTGTGGGGTTCACTCCTGATACACCGACCGGTCCTTTGCCAGTGGTGGTCATCTCCAGGAGAATCAGGGCAGGGTGGGTGAAAGGGGGTGAAGGAAGAGTTAAAGGCTCAAAGTCTCAGCCTGGTTTGAGGCTGGGGAGGTCAGACAGAGGGGTGATGCTCTTCATGGAGTCGTTGGCTTGAGCACAGCTCTCAGGTCAAGTGGACTGTGCTGGCAGCAGTTCAAGGCACTTGGGGACCTCCTCTGTCTGTGCAGAAGAGGGGGAAGGGCCAGGCTAGACGTGGCCCACATAGTCCAGAGGCAGCACTGCTCTGGTCTTTGGGATGGAAGGTGCCAAGAACTGTCTCCTGACTCATAACTGTGGAGGGACACCAAGGTCAGGACATGGCATTGAATGCCCTATTCTTGCCCCTGGTACAAATCCACAAGTGAAGGATCTTGTCCCCTGTGTCCCTGTGGAGAGGAGGACTGGGGACAAGCCTTGCTGATCCTCTGAGGGAGGCACACACTGGGTGACACCGTGTGTTTCTGTGTCTCATGGATGGGGCACATAAATTTCTCTTTTAATCCACTGGAAATGACATTTTAGGGATGGTTTCTCAATGGAGCTGGGCAGGGATAGCAGAGCCTTGTGACTTGCTCCCCTCAGGAAACTTCTTTAGCACACATGGCTGCTTTGATGGCTCAGGCCACAAGCAGGGTGCTCTCAGGTGCTGAACTCCCCTCGCAGCAGTGCCTGCCATAAGCCTCAAATGTTGCACCCCAGGAAAAGAGGGATTCACTCCCTCCATTACATGCGTGCCTCATGCATCGTGCAAACCAAACCTACGGTTGGCTGCCTGTGTCCTGCATCCCTCAAGCTTTTCCTCTTTCTCCCCCTCCCTTGAGCTGCCAGTCACACAGGTCACCCCAGGCAAGAGTCCAAGCACACCTTCACATCACCAGACCATGCTGCTAGATACACTCCATGGGCTGTTCTGGCTGCAGGTTGACTGTTTGCACCTGGAAGGATGTCACAGGGAATGAAGCAGTTGCTGCATGAAGCAACTGCTTGTCTTTCCTGCCAAGTCCAATGTCCATCTGCTTTGTACAACCCTCATCCTGCCCCAGCTTGGGCAGCACGCGTTGCAGTGGTGTTGGTGCTCAGGAGCCTCGACCAAAGCATGTGAAGGGGAAGGCTGGGGCCGAGGTGATATCTCTACGAGCAGGGCTTCACGGGCAGCCAGCCTTGTGCAAGGACCGATACTGAGAGCAATAAGGAACATGTGAGCCTCCAGCGTCAGCTGGTGCATTCTGTAGCCATGGTGAGCCTTTGGCTGCTGGCTGGAGGGCCAGTGCAGGCAGGAAAGGCGTTTTGTGCCTGGCCTGGTTGCTCCAAGCTCTGATGGCTTTTGTGGCTGGCTGGAATTGAGGGACAGAAGCAACAGCAGTGCCAACGTCACCTCCGAAGTCCCCAGACTACACTTTGCTGACCTGTCCTACCTCATCACTCTCTGCTCACTGAGTGCTTGCAGAAAGAAACTCAGCAGCATGTGGGTCTCCAGAGGGGCTGCACGAGTCCCAGTAGTCCATGGGAGTGTCTTGGTAGCCCGGCAGCCCAGGAACTGTCTGACTAACTGACCCAAAGAGGACGTGCCTGAGCAGGGCAGTGCACCCCGAGAGCTGAGGAGTGACCTGGCTTCTGTTCTCTCTGCAGCGGGGCTTTGGGCAAGTCACGTCTCCTTTCGGTTTCCTTATCTCTAAAGAGCGGTAATGAGGCTAACCCCTTCGTAAAGCTCTTGGAAATCTCCCACCGAGCAGGGCCAGATAAGAGCTGTATTGCTGTAAGCTCTGCAGCAGCTCCAGAGCTTGAGGTTTCACTACAGCGCAACCCACCCAGCCCTACCTCTGCTGCGATGATGCAGGAGAGTGGCAACAAATTGAACATTTCCATCCCTCCCTCCTGCCCACCGAACTCTCTCGACACAACCTCTTGTTTTGTGGTTCAGCCCTAAATAAGGAGCCTGGTTTTTGGGGAAGGAGTGTGACAGGCAGAGGTGAGTGATATGAAGAGAAGCTGGGCTCGAGTTAGTGGCGAGCAGAGCTAAAGCCCCAGATATACATCGGATGGGCTGGGAGCATTATGTATTTCTGGAATGCCTTCTGGTCTTTATTAAAATGAAACCACAGCCAGCCCAAGAGAGCTCATCGCCCAGGCACGGGGCCAAGTATAAGTTACTTCTACAAATATTTATTTAACCATATCAATGACAAACTCTTTTGTATAAATGTTTTTATTTAATCATAATTTACCAATTATTTTAAATCAATTGTTTGCCTGGTTTCTAAACACTAATCAAGAGGCTTGCATTAGCATTACTCAGCCGGATTAGATGCATTATTTCACTGAAGCTTGTGCCATTGCTTGACTGCCTTGGCCATGGAAGAGGATGCAGATGGAACCCAAGTTTCACTCAGACTGTCAGATTCCTGGAGGACCAGGCCTACGGCATTGTGAGTCCTCCCACCCAGGTGACATCTGGGCTCAGACGAGTTGCTCAGGTGCAGGGACACACAGATGTTGATTCCACCTGAGCCTCTTAGGACAGGACCTTTCTCCAGCCACCGTAGGCTAATGGCCCCTGTCACAGATGTTTCAAGTGCTCTGCCCTGCCACTGCTTACCCCTCACACCTGAGGTGGACCCTTCACTGGTGTACGAGAGGTTCCTCAGTGTTCCCTCAGCCCAGAGTATCTGGCAGGAATACGTGAGTGTGGCCGTGGTAGTTTGGGGCAGAACAGGAGCCCGTGGATGACAGCGTTTATCCCTGGTGTTCATCACCCTGCTCGCAGCCCTCTGAGCTCCCTTACCTCCTCAGGAGCACCCTGGAAGGCCCCCAGCTCCCAGACATCATTTACCTCAGCCCCTCACACATGAACCTTCTCGAGCTCAATCCTCCAAGATTAGACAAAGTTTAAAAATAGAGAATCTGTAACTTCCATAGGGCTCTGCCTGCTCCAAAGCACCATGAACAGCAGTGAGGGCATGGTCTGCACCCAAGAGAGCTGCTGGGGAGATGGAGAGTCAGAACCTCTGGGGCCAGCACCCATCTTGCTCGCACATATGGACTTGAGGCAGGAGCAGGAATCTGCTCGCCATGATCTGCCTGTGTTGTTGATTTATAAGATTCTAGGCTGCTACTGTCTTGCACCTTATCCCACTGCTCTGCAGCGCCTGTCACAAACACCGAGTCTGCAGGGAGTTCTCTGCTCACACACGGATCTGCTCATCACCGGCAGCAGGGATTGTGTGTAAGCTGCCTGCTTCCAGTGAACACCAATTCCCCTCAGCCCTCCACATGCATCCGTCCTTCTGCAGCAGAAATTATCCTCTGCCTGGGACACCTGATATGTCCTCTGCCACTGGTCACCATTTAACCAGAGATGGGAGCTCTGTGGCCAGTGAAGCCAGGAGAGCTGGTGGTTATTCCTGCTTGGGGCAGCCCCTCCAAGTCTCCTGCTTTGATCAGTTTAGGCTGCTCAAGCGGGAGAGAAAGCCGAGACTTTGAAATTATCCCAGCTGGACAGAGATATAGAGGTGCCAAGATTTGCAAAACACAGATTTGGAGGGGAATAACCCCAGCAAAGACTTGTTACAGCGCTGCAGCAGAAACGCAAAATGTTTGGAAAACTTCTTCCAAAACTCAAACAAGCAAAAAGAGAAATTAGGGCAAGTTTGATATAACTGTGGGACTTACCTACTAATGTAAAGATTATGAAAAGCAAAACCAATGCTAGGTACAACCTTTTAACATTTGAGTATATGTTTGTTTTTTCTGAATGGTGAGAAGTAGACTTGCTGCTAGAGCCCAAGCAGCATTGCACTTCAAACCCTAGAGCTGTATGTCTCTGCAGTCATACCTCTACGATCAGAAAGCACGAAAGCGATGGTGATGGGGATCTTCCTACCGCTGACTTGTAAACAAACAGGACAGTCATTTGGACAGGGCCCTGAAATGCTGGGTAAACACAGACTTCATGCTGTAAAGCAAATGAAGAGGAAACTCTTGGAAATAAAATAATTTCACACAGTACTCTAGAAAGCCCTTTCCTGTTCTTTCTGAGGGAAAACGAACCAAAAGGAGGTGTCTTTCCTCGGTCTTTATAGCATCCTATTTCTTACAAATCTCTTTTTAGAAGTTAAGTTGTTTTTCTGGGTTGTTATTTTTTTCCTTGAAAGTTTTAGGGACAGAACCAGGGGGAATGGTTGCAAGTTACAACAGGGCAGGTTTAGGCTGGACATTAGGAAGAAATTCTTCATGGAAAGAGTGGTCAGACCCTGGAACAGACTGCCTAGGGAGGGGGTTGAGTCGCCATCCCTGGATGTGTTCAAGTGTCGTTTAGATGGGGTGTTGGGTGATATGGTTTAGGGGTGACCTTGTAGTGTAGGGTCAATGGTTGGACTTGATGATCCCAAGGGTCTTTTCCAACCTGAATTGTTCTATGAGTCTATGATTCTATTGAAGGATTTTTCAGAGCCTCACATCTATGGGTGAGAATGAGGACACTGAGAACCCCACACCTGACCCATTATGGGGGAAGGTGGCAGATCTGGGACAAGCCAGGGCTGCCTTTAACCCCCTCAGCAGCTCAAGGTTGCTGTTCTCTGAGAGCCACATTCACCCTTCCCAACTTGGCTGTCTAAAAATTAGGTGCTGAGTTCAGCTTTTAGGTTTCTTACACAGGCAAAGGACGAAAGCAGGTGCTGGCAAAGGGCCATCTGCTCTGCTTATCTTCTGCCTGGAGCTCAGATTGGGAGGAGCTGGTCTTTGGAGGAAACGTTCTCTTTCCATCAAGTGGAAAGGAAGCCTAGATGACAGCTAAGACTAGATTCTAACTTTCAGATAACTGACGTGAGAGGAGATGAATCCCACCACACGTGGCTGAGACCAAAGGACAGAGAGGACAGTTAATCACTGGACAGCAGAGAAAGAAGAGTGTAATGAGAATGGACTCGTGGGGTGTGAAGAGATTCCTAGTGAAGGGACAATGTCTAGTAAGAAAAGAGCAGATCTGAATTTGTGAGAGGCAGAGATGCAAGCAGGACCGAATAGCAGCATTAGAAAGCATGAAAACGGGCCAGGAAAACGTGGTGGCACAAAGCAACTTAACAAGTACCTGGGCTGGACATTGGAGCAAATCCTGCTCTTCCCTCACCTTCTCTCCAGTCCTCTCCAGCTGGCCAGCCACATGTGGATATATTAAGGAGTTAATAATACATACTATAGTGTTTATGACAAAAGCATGAGATCTGCCAATCTTACGGCGTGACTTAACAAGACCTTTGGATCTGGAGCTATTGCCAACTCGTGCCCTGTTATTCGGGATAACACAGCTAATACCACCTTTTTATGGCTGTGTGAGGAGTAGAGTCTTGGTTGTGGTTCAGTTTGGTCTTATCACTGGCAGAAGCGTTTAATATTTACTGCACAATCTCACCTTAAATTGTGCCATCTAATGTCAGTGTCCCTTTACGGGCCTGGCACAGGGAGGAAAACATTAGGGGTCTTTCTGTGGGAATACTGGGATAATATGGGATAATAGTAATAACACATGTTGAGGCTGTTCACATCCAAGGTATGACAAGGCTTTGTCCAACACATCCAGACACAGTCAGAAGGCTTCTACAGGGAAGGCTCACAGATTGCAGGATGTGACGTTTTTAATTGAGCAAGCTCACAGGCAAAATACTGCGAAGATTACTGAGGACAGGGCAGCTCTTAGTGCACTGCGACATCTAGGTCTGCTCAGTGCTGAGGATCCCAGGGCTAGATGGTCCAAAGCGATAAAAGAGCCACAGTAAGAAAAAGGAACTTCCTGACAGCGATCTGCAAGACAGACAAAATCAAGAGAAAGTTGTCTTTTTCATGAAATATCAAAGTACTTGTTCAGGTTAAGGAGAACTGTAGAAAAGTGCATCTGTTGTAGACATTTATTCCAATTTATTCTGTCTGAAGATTGAGCCTCACGTCATGCAGCTTTGGATTTCTAATCCCAAACTGGTCATCCAAGCACATCTGGAAATGTTAAATATACTCGCAACCAGGGAAGGATTCCTGGGTTCTGTATTTGTTTTAGGCTGAGTATTTACGTAAGATACTTTTCTTATCTTCCTTAGCTATTTATAGTTTTGTTTGTATGTTTGGGACCTAGACGTATCCCACTATGCTTCAAGAAACCTGAAATCTCTTTGTTGACAAAAAGAAACGTTGTCTGCTCTAAATGAAAAGAAGGTAATAATAATAAGACTTACTTGTATAGTTAATATTTTAGTAAATGCTCTCTGGGCAGATGCCAACTCACATACATCAAGCGTTAATTTTAATTTTTTTTAAAAAAATAATTAGAAAGTTAAGAATTAGGTGTTTTAATCTGAAGGGTATCCATACTCTGAAAATGAGGAATAATGCAGACAAAACAGATCTCCTTTCCAAAAGGAACACTGTCACTAATGCTCCCCAGCACACAGATCAATACAAATCTAAAATTACAGAGACCTGCCATCACCAGGATTGCTATGGAGGTTGCTTCACCGAGCCCTTGATCTGGTGTAAAATGACCTGAGGTGTCTTCCTACTGAAGTGGGGGTGGTGGGGACAGCCTCAAAGCCTCTCTCCCGGAGTGGCTCCGGGTCTAATGGTGCGGAGCACAGCGGTGTGTGACAAGGTGTGCTCAGCTCCGTCCCCCGCACACGGGCTCGGAGGGGTGAGCTCCAGTACCCAGCCCTGGTAGAAATGAAAACAGACAGGCTCTACTCCTTTAATACACCTTAAATATTCTGAAAATGAAAGGAGGCAGGTTAGTTTGATTTCATTTACTCGGAGATTTTATTTTAATGTAGGTTTGATAACTAAATAGAAAACAAATGTGGTGCATTAAGGAGAGGCAGCCCGGCCCAGCGACGGGAACAGGACCGGTGCAGGAACATTTTTCTAAAGATCCCTTCTGGAATGTTATTTTGAACTCTTTGAAACAGCAAAGGTTTTTAGACATTGTATGTTTTGTTAAGTGTCCCTTGGGAAAGCTGATTTTAAAATTAGTCAAACTCTTTCACTTTTTTAAACCCTTCCCCAGAATAGTTGTTATAAAATTTGGTGGGAATTCTACTGAGAGCTTAAATTGGCTGAAACAGACGACCTAATGGAAATGACATTTGGGGGAAAAATGTAAAAAACCTGGTCTTCTTTCTGGCTTCCAATGACATAATCGGGACATGGCAGGACTGCCTGCTCCTCCAAGCGCAGCCCTGACCCCGGGGCTCTGGTCACCAGTTTCCCTCGTACGGGAGAAGGAGGGAAGCAGCTGGGAGCGAGCTAAAAGAGGGAGATGACTGCTTTGGTACAGCAATGCCCGTCCTTTCCGGCTGTATTCCTCTCTGGGCTGATGATCATCACCCTTGGAGTGCGTAACCTGGTGAGCAGGCCAGCAAACCTCCACATCTCTGTCCAGAGCTGTGTGGCAGAGCTGCTGGCCTCTGATGGGACACCTGACTGGTTTTCATGCTTGGCAAAGGAGATGCAGATGGGTTTTTGGCCTGAAATGAAATATGGGAGAATCCTCCTGGTGCCACCCAGAGTGATGCCACGTGGAGGTTTCCAGCCCAGCGGGGCCTGGGTCATCTTCCAGGTGGCCACATCATGGCAGGGGACCAACATTTTTGTGACAATGCACATCGTGTTCCCAAGGGACCTGCTTCAGGATGAGCCTGTGTCTCATCAAGGTCCAATGGAGGGAGACACCTCCTCTGACTGCTCTCTTCACCATGGGTGTCACATGTGCGAATTGCTACGGGCACTCCAGCGTCTGTTCCGTGCCCTGATCCTGCTGTTCTCCATGCGGTGTGAGGCAGGCTTGTGCTGCCAGTACAGATTACTCCACCATGAGTTCCTTCCTGCTCAGTGGTTCAAAATGTGCCCCAGAAACACATCTGGGACCTTCCCCAACCTGGTAGCTTATTTTCTTGAAGCATTTTGTCACTTGGGGAGATAAAGCTGCCTTCACACACCTCAGGTTCCTCTCAGCGCAGCTAGGAGATAAGAGCTGAGGGACTCTGGCTCCTATTTGCTGTGAATCTTAGGGGATTTGAAGGAGAGGCCTCTCTGGGAAGCCACCTCCGCTATCGGTTTGACAGGTGTCAGCTGCGCTTCGAGCAGCCAGACGCAGACGGAGATTAGCCAAATGTGTCTCCTGCCTGGAGCACTCAGGCTCTCCAGGCATTGTTTTAAAACATAGAATGGGAAAGGATTTTGAGCTGAGATAGGGAGCTTTATTCAGAAATGGGCTGACCTAAGGACCTCACTATCAGCAGCCCTAGCAGTCACCACAGATGGGGACCTCGCTGAAAGGGGTCTTGCCGATAACAGAGAGAAGGGGCTGTTCTGCCACCACAGACCCCGGTTTAGTGCCTGGCGTGCAGGAGATGAGAGTGTCCTTTGCAGCCTGCTTTCCAATCTCTGAGGCGTGTCAGAGACACAGCCACATCGGAGCAGCCACTTGGGAAAGTGGTGATCCCTTGGGAGAAGTAAAGTTGGGGGAACTCGTGCTGTGTTACTGAGAAGACACCTGATGTGGGGGATATCCACATGCCTATGGAGGCTATTTCAGCCAAAGAAACAGGCATTTCCATTGCAAAAGCACAGCCATAAAAACTAGTGCTGCCATGACCCCACTCCCTGCTCCCACACGTGTGCAAAGCACAGGAGCACCGCTTGCGAGCAACAGATTTCAAAGGGTGTGGGGTGTGACTGTGGGCAGAAGGGAAGAGATGAATCAGCGTGTGCAGAGCAGGTTCTCGCAACGGTGGGGCAGGGTCTTGTGGAGAAAGCAAGGACTGCTCAAGGGGAGATCAAGAGTAGCCAAGAATGCAATGTGCTGATTGCAAATGTGTTGGGCCACCGGTTTCTGGGGGTGGTGGGTTCATGTCAGGTTGAAGAAACTAGTTCAGGACACAGAGCGCTTGTTGGTACTGATGCTTGGGGAACCTGCCTTTGTCACTCACCAGCTCAGGGAAGTCCTTCTCCAGCAAGTCACTTCTTGGCCCGCTTTGCCTTCCACACGGGGTTTACCGAGATGCTAAATTCCTCTGGATAGGGGGTGTCCCTTGTCGTGGTCTGCACAGCTCACATCCAAATGCCTCATATTCTTGTTACCTCACTCTAGATGGCATTTTTGTGGAATTTGTGCGCTGTTGTCTGGCCAGTCAGATTGGCTGACGCAGCCCTCAGCTTTGCACGGGCTTTTGCTTACTAACCCATGCCCAGTCTATAGGTCACAGCACACAGCCAGGCACAGGAGAGGCACGTACTCTGGGCAGGATGTATGTAACCACGGTACGCATCCATTGCGGGGCCCATTCTGGTAGCACTGAAAAATGGCATTCCTCATGGTACCCACTTTTTCATGCCAAGCTAAACTTTCTTGTCCTTTGCAGAGATATTTATAGATGGGAATCTTGACAAGAATGAGTTTCTGTTTTGGAAGGAATAGTTTTACTTATTACTAACTCTGATTTGAGTGCGTGTGTGTGCCCAAAGGTGCAAGCAAGTGACAAAAACGTCACCTAAAGAATGTGATAAGTGAATCCCTGGGGGGAATGATGAGGAAAAATATGACAGTCTTTCAACTGGATGCTGAAAAACTTCACACAAGCAAACATGCTCCTTCTGTTCTGAACAGTGTGTGGGGCCAAGGAAAAAGGCCAGGCACTGCCAGAGGAACTGGCAGGGTCTCATCATTGCATTGAGCTGGTATGTGCTGTGAACAGAGCCATGCTCGCAAGGGAAACCTTGCTTCCAGCCTGCCGACTGCTCCTACCTCACTGGAGCAGTATGTGCTTAAATCCAGTGTTTTCCAGAAAGGAATTGTTTTTTTTCCAGAGGGAAGCTATTGGCTCAGAGGATTATATAAAGTTGCCCTCAGTTAGACTCACTAATGTCTCTGAAAAGCAAACACCTCTGAGCTGTCATGGGAGGATGGGTTGGCTGAGGAGGCAAGCTGTTGTGGCTTGGGAAGAGTGGTCTCTCTCAACAGTCTTATTGGAGGGTTTTCACCATTACCATAGTGATCAAGAGGACAACCAGTAGACATGATGGCAGTGACAGCATGTGCATTCCTGGCAGTAGCGAATTCTGGGAACACAAGATAGCAGGCATGTCCCACAACTCCACCCCTCGCTGGCTGCCTGCCTCAGTCCCACCTCCATGTTCTGGTTGGCCAAGCCCTTTGGCTTTTCTTTCTCCAGATCCTGAACACAGCCATGCACTTCTACCTCCCGTTGCTGACAGTCTCCCACCCTGTATGTTAAAGCTGGAATATTCTCTTAAGACTCTGCAGGCAGAGGTTGTCCTCCAGAAAGCAGCTTCATGGCATTATGAAGGCAGCAGTAACATCTGAAGAAAAGTAGTGCAGAACTGTTGAAAAAACTGAATGGTACCCAAAGGTCTGCTTGATTCTCTGCTCGTTGGTGAGTACAATCATTGCCTTCAGCAGAGCGCTGCATTACCACTAGTAAGCTGCTGTGGTGGACAGTTCCCATCCCTTCTTGGCTGCTCACCAAATGACCAAGAAAAAATCTGTACTACAGCCTGGGAGAAAAGAAAGAGATTTGGTTTTGTCTGTTTGTAAAAGTGTCTGCATCTTGACATGAGCTGGGATGGAGAGGAATTCAAGGAGCTTGCCCCTTCCCAGGAAAAAAAAAGAAATTCAATTGCTTCAAAGTATTTTGACTGCAGATTTTTGTATATGAAGCAACTAAATAAAGAATAATGCAACACAAACAGTGCAGGACAGACAGAGATGTGTAGAACAATGTTTAGAAGCTCAGCAGAAGGAAAGGAGGCTTTGAGCATCCATATTTTACCTCTCAGCTATCAAACACATCCTGTTACCTTCCAGGGGTCAAAACCTTCTCCTCATGAGTTGCAATGCAGCTGCATCTGCAAAGTGCAACCTCACAGAATCACAGAATCCTAGGGTTTGGAAGAGACCTCAAAAGATCATCCAGTCCAACCCCCCTGCCAGAGCAGCGTCACCCAGAACAGGTCACACAGGAACGCGTTCAGGCGGGGTTGGAAAGTCTCCAGAGCAGGAGACTCCACACTCTCTGGGCAGCCTGGGCCAGGGCTCCGGAACCCGCACAGGGAAAAAGTTTCTCCTCATGTTTTTGTGGAACCTCCTGTGCTCCAGCTTGCACCCATTGCCCCTTGTCCTGTCACTGGACGTTGCTGAAAAGGGCCTGGCTCCATCCTCCTGACATCCACCCTTTGCATATTTATAAACATTTATGAGGTCACCCCTCAGGCTCTTCTTCTCCAAGCTGCAGAGCCCCAGCTCCTTCAGCCTTTCCTCATCAGGGAGATGTTCCATCCCTCCATCATCCCTGTGGCTGCGCTGGACTCTCTCCAGCAGTTCCCTGTCTCTCTTGAGCTGAGGGGCCCAGAACTGGACACGATATTCCAGATGTGGCCTCACCAGGGCAGATCTAGCCTGATCTAGCTGCTGCATGGTTATTTCCCAGTGCATGGCACAACCGTGTGCTGTACTACCTGCTGCCCAGCAAAGAGCTAAGCACCTCTACTTCTTACAATAAACCTGTTTTGGTAGCACTTCGCATGTGGCTGTGCTTGTCACCTACCACAGAACATGAGAGGAACACTGTGTCCACATGAGGATGTGGCAGTGGGTTGTTCCCAGCACAACAGTCCTCGTGCTATGCACTACAATCTGGACAGACTCATTGAGGGGACATCTCCTGTTGTGTCCATGCTGCCCTAGCTGCAACGAGCTCAGCCAACTGTGTGAGTTGCTGTGAAAATCCTGGTAATTTGTTTTTAGAACATCTGGACACCTGCAGACCAGCTTCCCACCAGTGCTGTTAGCAACTTATGTCATCAAGAGGGGCACAGTGACAATTTATTCAGACCTCCAGACCACAGAGTTCCGTGGGCCACATAAACAGGCACATGATGATAGTCTGAACTGATGAATATAGGATCCTTTTGCCCAGTTTCACCATTAGTGACACCACTCTTATCTACATACCTCCCTCTTTTTCCAGCGATTGCAAGAAGTTTAAATCTACAGCCAGTGTGATGGAGCCAGGAGTCTTATAGAGCTTTGAAACAGTTACCAAGTTGCCCTTTTCTTCATGAGCACTCCATGAAGACAAAAGGCCTTTAAATACAAAATTGTTTCAAAGACAGAAGGTTCAATGAGACAGAGTGGAAATCACCAGGCTCTCCAAACAAGATGGCCTTGGCCCATTGTGCCCTGGCTCAGGTTTGCTCTCCAAAGAGGGACCCTTACATGGGAGAAGAAAACAGGAAGAGATATTCAAGCTCAGATGAAGATGGACACAGTTCCTCAGAAGTCTCCATTTCATGCCCCCGTCCTTTGCCCCAGGGAGAGTGTCGGACATCTCAGACAATAGAGACAGGAAAGATGTAGTTGAAACAATCCCCCGGGGGAAACCAGCCCTGGAAGAGGGAGGCCAGGATGCCAGCTTCCCAAGCTAGTTAAGACACAGCGGCAGCTCTGGAATGCATTACTTATTATAATACTAAACATGGCTTTTATTGGTCTATATTTTTGTAGCTATTTCTAATATCACAAATATTTGCGTTTCCCTGATTTTCTGAGATCCGTGTCACATTCTCAGCTGTCATCTGCTCACAATGCCATCTCAGCTGAGCAGGGAACCGTGCAGATCAATCCTTCAAGTGCCTGGAGGACCTATGCCCAACATGTGGTGGGGAGTCCTGTGACGTAGGGAGAGGCTTGTTCTGCAGAGGCTTGCCTGGATATTATCCTCTTTACTGACATACACTGGAAGCAGGAAAGGCTGGGGCAAGGAACAGGTCCTGACCCTGTCCTTCAAATGGAGTTGGGTTCCAGGCTCTTGGCTATGAGCCTGACCCAGCCTCCTCTTGCAGAGAATCAAAGGTCCATGGGACCTTCCCTCTTACTCAGGGAGAGTGATACACTTGCAGGAAAGAGGGGATTGAATCCCTTTCAGAGGTGATTTGGCACCAGAAGTGGATCTCACCTGTGCCCCCAGTAAAATCCCAATAATTGTGACCTGGCACCATGCACAGCCTCGTCCACAATGATGCTTGGGCAGCAGAGGGGCTGACGGCCAACCTGGCTTTCCGTAAGCTGACGAGCCCCTGGATACAACTCTTGACATAGACCTGCCTGGGTTCCATAGTGGGAAGCAGAGGGATCTGAAATCTTTCTTGTAGAAGCATTATTCCAAATTTCCAGGTAGCAGGGAGAAATGTGAAGCTCTGAGCAGTTCAGCTGTGGGCTCTGTGCTTACCTGCCCTCCTCACTCATGTCTTCTCACCTGCAGCCTGCCTTCTTGGCTGAAACTCATCTTGAGGTCAAAGTGCTTCTGAATCAGTACATATTCCCACTGGTGACACTCATGTGTGGGCAGGACCCCCATCCTGCTCTAGGAACGTCCTGAAGTGGGTTTCCTGTCCTTAGATTTGCCGGTGGAACTGCTTGTGGTTTCCTTGCCAGCACACATCAGCCCCCATCACTGTGTTCCCTGGCAGCCTGACAGCCACGCTCGCCCATACGCAGTTCCCAGGAACCTGCACAACACTCCCCTGGAAATCCCATCATCTCACTGCTTCCTCACTATGCACAGAGAGGAGCTCTGCCCACTATTGCTGAGCTGCCAAGCAAGCTCCTCGTCCTGCACAAATAGCAGGTTTGAGATTACGCAGCAGTGTCAGGCTCCCCGTTTGCCCCGCAAGGGCTCAGAGGGCTACAGCAGGTAGCAGCTCCTGTTTCCAGAAGGACTCTGGAGAGACAGACAAGGACATTTTTAAATAGAGATAATAGATGGTGAGAGGGGTAGGGTGCTGCCCCATGGCTGCATCTTCCTTCTGCATCCTTTTTGCTTCTTCCAGGCAATGGGCAGATAAGAGATAAGGGTACTAAGTCACTTCTCAGCTGCAAATGCCATTATAGCCAGTGCACTGGAGGCATTGCATTCCTCCTGTCTGCTGTGGACTCCTCTGCCCAGCCAAGAGGTGGCTTGCAGGAGGGCTGAACATGCATGTGCTCTGAGACAAGTGGCTGTGGCAAGCAGCAGTCATTGCACAGGGCTTCTAGCCATGGTTCTTATTTGCCCAGAGAGAAGCTATGACCATGAATGCTTTACTGCATCCATGATTTCTACCTCTGCTTGACAGCCCAGAGGAAGGAGGTGGAGAGGCAGTATCAGAGGACCTGGACAGTCAGTAACCAGTGACTGTCCAGTAAAAGCTCACAGCAAGGACCTGAAGTATCACTTCCTCCGTTGGAAGATGTATGGAAGAGATCACAAAACACACAAATAAAACAGGTCAAACTTTGGAGAGTACCTCACCACCCTGTGCTCAGAGCAGTTGCTCAGTACCCCCCGGAGCCAGTCACACAGTAAAGAACAGGAGCATTGCCAAGATGTGTGCTCAGTGTGGCTTGACGTCCAGCTTGCTGGGATTTCTGGCACTGCTGGGGTTCCTGGTGAGCACGTGCACGGCAGCTCCACGCTGGGGCAAGTGTTCACAAGGCAGAAGCATGTGAATTCAATCCCAAGTGAATATTCATCTGATATTTCTTACCAGAATGTATTTTTGGGTCTCCTGTTTAAAAGCCATCCAATCAGGGAACGGGAAACAATGGCAGATGATTTAAACTCTCAGTCACACAATGTGAATGCTAACAAATAGCCAAGTCGAATGATGGTTGTTTGAACTCTTTGCTCATGAATAAGGGCACATTGGCAGAGCTCTGGGGGAGCAGCCTGATTGCCAGCTGTGGGGTCTCCATGCTCCCCCTTGCCAAGTGCTTGTGTGAGGAGACTTGCTGGGTCTCATCAGGAAAGGGGGGTTAAAAGCTCCTCAGAATGAGTGAAGCTGTCACTACCCTCTGCTAATGTGCAACAAACACATCCTTCTTCCCCTCCACTCACGTCTGAGCAGTCTCTCGCCTCTTTTCTGCTCTGTGTGGGTTATGCTTGTCTCTCCCCCTGCCCTGCCACTACCGAGTCCTCAGCACATTCCCTTCTCCCTGGGCAGCCCTGAGGCTGTGCCCAGCACGGCTACCCATGGAGGAACCAGGCTGACCAGCTGCAGGAGCTGGATGTGGCAGACGTTCGTTGTCTGCCCTAAAAAAGATCATTGTGGGACTCTGTCACACAGAGATTTCCTTGGAGGTAAGTTCTGGGAGAACATTTGCTGTTCTTAAGGTGCATAGGGCTGCACTGTGACTAATTAGCAAACTCTATTTGCATGCAGGACGCTGCAGTAGTGCTTCTTCTCAGCACTCAGAAAATCCCAGCCTCAAAAAAATCCAACATGAGACTGGAGTGTGTCCTGGGAGGTGGAAGACTGAGCAAAACAAACAGATCACTCTGGAGAGATGAGAAAATTTCAGAAGAAGGGCTGATAACCAGAGCCTCTGCTTCAGCTTTCCTCAGCTTCTCTGCGCTGGCATAAGGCAGATTGTGACTGACACAGGGCAGCTTGTGCAAACGAGGAACCACCAAGCAGCAGTTCACTGGACCTGAGCCTATAGACAGTGATGTGCCTTTATTCTCCAGTGACCCATGTCCGTTTTGAAGCGATTTGAGTAGTTTCCACTGGTCATAGGGAAGGTTGTTCCTGTATCTCACTCCTGACCTTCAGACAGTTTCCTCATTTTCAGATTGAACTCGTAATGGCCAGTTTATGCCTATTTGTTCTAGTGCCAGCACAGATTTTTAGCTTAAATAGCCAAGAACAGCTTTTTTTAATCCCTAGTATTTACCCCAGACTTGTGCAAAGAGGGAAATGAGTGTCTCCCTTGACATAGGCAGCCAGAACCTATGCACCTTTCCCGACATGGCCTCTCCAGAGCACCCTGGCACCAGTTTCTCCCTATTGCTGCTGGGAGAAGCCATCCTGAGGCATCCTGGTGTTGCATTTGCCTCTTCCATTGTGACATTACATTGGTGGGTTATACTTGTCTTCTGATAAACTTGTGCTCTCCAACCTTCACCATGATTTCTACCTGCTGACCCCCCAGTCTGGAGCAGAAGTCCACTTCCCAAGGACACGATCCATGCTGCTACGTGGCAGCCAATTTCCACTACTCCAAGATCCACTAAAACTGAGATCAAATATAATTCTTTTAATCATATGTGTTATTTCTAGAAAGCGCTCTCCTGTTATGGCTGAGACCATTGCCATAACAGTGAGAGTAGTGCTGTGGCAAATTGTACTATTTTTACTTAATTTCCTTCTCTTTAATCAGGAGAATTGCAACTTCTGCCAAAACCGGTGAGGCACTGATGTCTACGAAGAGGAAAAACAGCCTTGCATTTCCACCATGCCATGCTGACCAACACTCCGTGCAATGGGGTTCTCTCCACTTTTTGCCTGGAATCCTTTGGTTGGCAGCACCACTTAGTTTAGCTGAAAAGAGCAGCTTAGGTTTTAGCCAGAAATGCAGAAAGTCTCCTCATGCCCTGAAGGGACTGAAGTTAAATCCGGTCAGGGGGCAATGCCTGCAGAGGATCAGCTCTCAGCATTGCCTTGACTCGGCAAAATAGCCAGACTATTGCAGTACAGTACAGTGACTGCTGAGACATCGTGCTCTCCATAACACAATGCCTCAAAAATCACACTGTTTTTTGATTAATGCTTGTCTGAAAAGGAAGCATCAAGAGGTGCAGTGAAGTACCAGGTACTTTTGATTGTGTGGGACACTGTCTTAAACAGCTTTCAGAGCTCCAAGTGAGAAGCTAAGAGGGCCAAATCCTGCTGTGAGACTGTTACCTGCTGTTGAGATGTGCCTGCTCAACTCATTCTATACCTTCTTTGAGTAGATCCAAACTGTTCGGGAAGTATCTCTGAAAATCCTCAAAGCCCCAGCCTGTTTTTTCCCTTCCCATTTCTTGTAGGTGCTCCTGAGGTGGGCAGACTGAGACACTAAGATCTTACAGGCTTCTCAGAGGGTGCTGGGGTTGAGGCTGCCCTGTGGTGGGCAACGAGGTGCTGGACCTGCTGTGTGATGGGACAGAGGATAGAGAATGCTGCTGGTTGGGTGAAGTGTTCTCTGGAACCGGCAGCGGGCTCACAGACACCTCCCTGACAGCTGCTGTGGGTCACTGCGGGGCTGGAGGGAGGCTGGGCTGGGGCTGGGAAGATGGGGAGGGCAAGCCAGGCTGGAGTCAATGCCAGTGGCTCCCTGATCCCCACAGCACCAGCAGAGTCCTGCCTTGGCACCCAGCAAGCCTGCGAGGACCCTCCAGCCTCTGCCAGCTGTGAAGTGTGATGGGAACGCCTGTGATGCCTCTCGTTAGTACCACTCTGCGCTGCGCACGGGGGTGATGGTTGCCCTTGCTTTTGGGTAGCCTCCTCTCACAGCTGAGGTGCTGGGCTGGCTCAGGGAGAAGCTGGTTCCAGTCCTAGCACTCCCTTCTCCATGGGCATGGCCACAGCTGTCACAAATCTGGTGGTGATCAGTTCCCTGACCTGGAGACATGCTCTATGATTTCACCAGCAAGCACAGCTCAAGTTAGGGAAGGCCAGAGCCAGGCTGGCTCTCCTTCTGGAAGCTGCCCCTAAGGGTCAGTACTCACAGAACAATCCCGCTCTGCTTTAACATGGTTCACTGCCAGCAGGTCTCTGTCCTCTATCAGCAAAGGTGATCATAAACCAAGGGCAGGAAGCAAGTAAAATAAAGCAGATAAAATCAGAGTAAGAGTGCAGACCTGCAAATGAGTTGGGTGAAGGTGAAGTATGGTGTGGAGCCAGCTGTGTGGGGGGTTTGGATGGGGACCTCTCCTTTCCTGAGTGTACATGCCGTTGTGAGTACATGCACAGCCCTTGCTGGGAAGGGCCCTTTTCCAGCTCTTTTAATGGCATCAGTGCCAGAACTCGGAGGGGGGTTCAGGAACCTTCCCCCTTGCTGCCTCACAACCCGAGAAAATATCCCTGACTGCTTCAGCATGAAATCCCAGAGCTGCCTCCCTTAGGACAGAGAACACGATGGCATGGGCACATGTGGGGTTTCGTGGGAAAAATCAGGGGCACGCTTTCCACTTTTTTTGTTCCTTTTACAATTAAAGCACGAAACATGGACCAGATAAGTCGCAGAAGTTAAAATGTCTCCTTCGCCCTTTCAGGGAGCGCAGGAAACATTGGCAGCTCAGTGAGCTGAGAGCGCATGCAGCTAAAGCCAGATGAACAGGAAAAACTGACCCAGCATCTTCAAAGGATTAAGGCAACAGGCGTGAGCTGTGCACCATGTAAGGCTTTGACAGGGGGAAGCAGAGCTTTTTAATGAATCACTGCACGGTCTGCTCGCTCGTGTGCCTTTCCCTGAGGATGAGGCAAAGTGATAAGCATTCCCTACCCTGCCTCGAACACTCAAACAGTGTTTCATCATTCCCCTCCCCACACTGCTGAGAAGCAAAAAACCCGACACAAAACCCGAGAAACCAAGCTCACATCTCTTCACCTCTATCATCTTCCTGTCCACTCCCAAAACTGAGCCCTCCGTGCCCCCTGCAAAGGCACGTCCTTCAGGGAAGCCTTTCCAGTCTTTCATCCCTGATCACAGAGCAGGGAGAAGTAACAGTGACATGCCAGCCTTGAGATCTCAGGTCCTACAGGCTTGGAAGATTTAAATGGCACTGGAAGAATCACATCTACATGAAAAGAGAATTAAAAGAAATCAGGGAATTGAATACAGAGGAGATCTTGTCAACTGGTTGGTTCCATTAGCACTGTCAGGAACACTACGAATACAGACATTACATGGTTTGAAAATGTTTCCAAGAGTTCTGTGTATTATTATGTTATCTCTCATCTAAACCCCTGTTAGGGATTTCATGCTCTTAGCCCATGTTTGAGATTCAGCACATTAATCAGTGAGATCTCTCTGAGATGTGTCAACAAATTCAACCCGCTGTTCCGCGTTAGCGAAGGAGCACCGTGTTTAGGAGCAGCTCTAACCTGCTGGGTCTGAGTTACACGTGGTGCAGGACATGAGGACGGAAGATGACGTATCAGAACAGGGCCATGATCCTTTCTGTCCACCCTGGCGCTCCCCTCTTCGTATTACTTCTCTTGAGATGTGAAAATGGAGTTTCAGAAAAGGGCAGCTAGATATTAAGAACTTATATAAGTGAATTTGAATGTTGTTATGAACACAGGGAGGAGGAATGCTCCAAATGACCCCCAGCCTGCACACAGAGCAATGAAGATACCGAGTGTGGCCGTGCCCAGACCAAAGAGTACCCTCTTACCGGAGGGCCCAGTGTCACGCCTGCAGTGCCTTCTGCATGGAAGGAGGTGGGCGTCTAGCAAAGGGACAGCAGCACTTGGGAGAAGAGAGTGACCTATTTCTCTACCCCAGTGTTCCCAGCCACAAAGCAGATTGGGGTGTAGCCACAGAGACACCAGAAAGAAGGACGTAATAAAAGGTTGTGAAATGTTTGTTCAGCCGTAGCTTGCGCTCCCTGCAGCATGGACAGCTTGGCAGGCGTTGGGGTCGATGAAGATTTATGCTTCACGCTCTGGAGACATGGCATTTCCATCAGTCCCAAGAACACAGAGAACCCTGTGGCCCATCTATATGAAGCCCAAAACATTAAGGAAGAAATACTGGGAGAGCGTGTGGCAGCTGGCTCATGTGGGTGCCAAGGGCATCCACTGCAAGTGAGACCACCCGTGTGAGAGGACGAGCGTTTGCGTGAGTGTGTTGGCAGGGGTAAGCACACATGTGTGCTAGGGACTGTGCAAGCGTATGAGGGAGGCATCATGAGTTCCCACATGCCATGCCCTCAGACTTCATTTCCTCTCTAATACAGCCTGTGCCTGGGAGTCAGTTGGCAACACGGTGCGGTGCACTACCCTGACGTACGCTGGAAATCTCATCCAGAGGGCTAATTAGTCTCCCTGTTGACCAACATTTCTGAGACAATAGAGAAACGAAAATTAATTGCAGAACTCATGTTTTTAAAAGTAAATGGAATTAAGCAAAACGTTCCCTGCCAAAATCTGATCGAGTAAGAGTGAAAGGGAAAATAAAGGGAATGTCACGGGAAACGCTACTTTGCAACACTGCATTTGCCCAGCAGAGATAACCTTGGACACAACCTCTGATCGAATCCACATTGTGCTAACAAGGTACCACTGCATTAATCAGCTGTGTTTGTAAAGGCTGGAACAAAACTCATCGGGCAGAACGGAGTAAAAGCACCCCAGGAGCAGCACTGTCACAGGGGACCTTGTAACTGGCTCACGTGAGTCTGCAGAGCCCTGAACCATTTCACTGGATAACTGCATTGGCCAGGCTTTGCATGAGCACTTTGGCTGGCTCTCAGTGCTGCCTATCACAGTATTAACCAAAGATTACCTTGCTTTCAGCAACCTTTGTGATGATAATAGCGAATCTCCACCTATTGGTGCAGACCAGCCTGTGCATCCCCCACCCACTGAAAAATTTCAATTTCTTACAAGTATGTGTAACCATAACCTCAGTTAACAGCACTGTTTTGGGGGTAAAGATATCCTTGTAGTTGACTTGAGCATCTGTTTTTGTTAGATCCTTCTCAAAGCTTTTGGACAAGTGTTTATGTTTCACCCGATCATGTCTGGCAGTGCTGGGGGCATCTTGCACTTGAGGTTATTAAAACTTACAAGTGAAAAACAATTTTTACACCAGGATCCCACATGAGCAAGGATTGTCTCATCCTGGGTCCATGCAACCCCCAGTGCCACTGAGATCCGGCCAGTGTGTGCTTCATGGGCTGCTCGTGGTTTGAAAAGTATCAGCAGCCCAGGTCTGTGCTACAGCAGAGCGCTGCTATTCCCACTGAGCCCATCTCCAACCCCTTAGCATGAACACCACGGTGCTCTGATGTTGAGTTCTTGTCCTGCTGGAGATGCTGACACATCTCTTCTGTGAGCTTCTGCAGCTCACCAGCAGCCTGATGCCAACACTCTGGGTTTCTTTGCCCCACGGCTGTTCTCATGTGGGTCCTATTAATGGAATAACTTGACAGATGGTACGTTAAGGACCATGGAAATTCCTGCCTGCCCTATAACTCAGGCTAAGTGAAGATTCTGGTGAGATTCTGCTGGTCTGCTCCAGAGGCCTGAAGGAACCATGCCTTTGTTCAGGTTCGATGTCTCTGGCAGGAAGGGCAGTTCAAAGCTCCTGCAGGGTTGTCGTTCCAGCACAGTGACCCCTTGAAGGTGGCAGGACCCCACGTGTACAGGCAGGCACTTACAAGGGAGATCTACCCAAACATACAGGATGCTTTGCCAGTGAGGACTGGGACCACGAGGGCATCTGGAAGATCTATAACAAGCTGGAGGACACTGATGTGTACTATACTGATCGTTTTACCCTGCTGTGCATCTCAGCAGCAGCACTGCTGCTCCTCACACCAGCACCAGCTGAACTGGAGGTGACTGCAGCCTGGGCTGCAGGCATCAGCTGCTGCCATCATGGGATGCCCAGAGGAACAGTGAGATGCTGTCTCCCTTTACAGATTAGATTCCTTGGATGTAAGGCCAGTGATGGCAGGTTTCACCCTCCAGCAAGAGCTCCTCAAGGGATCTCATCCATCACCTGAATGCTGGTGTCCCACTGCGACACGGCCAGGAAACAACATTTCTGGCAGCCCTGAGAGGTGACACCAGTGTTTCCTTTCATCTGTGATATGTGGTGGCCCCAGAATGGATTCTGTGAACGGTGAAAGCCTGTCTGGGAACCACAGAAAAGCAGGGGCAGGATATTGCACACGGAGGAGTCAGGGTGCTCTGCCTCCCTCCCCTTTTGGATGTCACAGTTCTTTTCTGCTGTGATCTTGCTTTGGTCCCTTGTCATCATCAGCAGAAAGCCACACTGTCCCCTTCTGCAGCACGAGCAGCCACAGCCACCTAGCAAGGGCCTCCACAGAGGAGGAACCACAGCTCCACAGAGCAGCCACCCCTCCGGGAATGCCCCGGGCTCGTGTGTGGGGCAGGACTAGCCTCAGCCCTGCAAAGATCCTGCCTCCCGGATGGTTCAGGAATGGATCGTGCTGAGCTCAGCTCCAGGGAAAGTCTTAGGGCTTCTGAAAACATGAAAGGTGGCTTGAACAGTGCCCAAACTGCATAGCTCCACCTCATTTTGGGGAAAAGTGAGAAGAGGGGGATATCCGAAATAATGAATTTTCTGAACATTTATTCAAAACATAACAACAGATAAACTCCAATTGCATGTTGCATTCAAATATTGGAATATTTATTCCAAATATGGTCCTGTAGCAATTGCATGATAAACATGAAAGCGAGAGTGCAGTTATTTATGTCCTGCCTTCAGCTTCTCAATAGCATGTTTAAGTTTAGGGTATTTATGCTTTTTCATCCAGCTGTCTGACTTTATCAAGCCCTGCACAACTTGGGAGAGGCAACCATGCCAGCGGCAGAGCAAGCCCCGTCAGACCTTGATAGAACGGGCTTCCCTCGCGGAAAGCACATCATGTCCCTCCTGCTTCTCTCCTGGCCCCCGTGGAGCAGTACTGGCAGAAAACTGTTGTATTACATAGTCCCCTGGCAAGGAGGGAAAGCCTTTCTCCCTGGCTGGGGCTGAAGGAGCTTCCAATATCATTTAAATGAAACAATAACTCGATGGTAGCGAGGGAGGGTTATTTGGGGTGCTCCATGAAGGCACATACTGTGCCCAGGAGCAACGGAAAATTAGGCAAAGGGAAGTTTTGAGTGAACAGCCAAAAAAAGCTCTTGGCAGGACCTCCTGTACTCTGTGGAGCCACCTCTTGTGTGGCAGGATGGATGCCCTTCTTAATTAATGATTTGGAATTGGGTTCACACTTGCTGGTATGATATTATTTTTACCTTCATGCTCTGCTCTGGCCATGTCAAGAGTCCTGAAGAGGGGCAGGGCTGGAGATATTCCCCTGGGCCTTGGTCAAGCTCCAGCGCTGAGCCTCGGAGAATGAAACCAAGGAGTTCACATCTACCTGGTAAAAGCAACTTGATGGCATCTGAGTGGGGTGAAGGAGACTGGACAAGCCACTCTAAGGTGAATGCAAAATTAAGAAGGAAAATGTACCCTCTGTTTGCTCCATCCTGGTTCGGGGGGAAGGACTTCAGAAACCCACCACTGACTCTGACTATCCTGAATTGCGGACAAATTCTACCCAGAGTCACCCTGTGCACAGCCGGGCACTTACACCCATACATACCCCTAGTGCTCCCCAAGCACTGTGGGTTTGAACTGTCTCCCAGATCTTCTGATGTCACTGTCCCTCTCCCCCAAATCACAGATGTATGATATCAGCTCTTCCAAGTGCTCATCACTTTATGATCTACAGAGAGCTCCTTGGAAACTCAGCCCCTTGAACCCACCCGTAGCAGGAGGCGCGGTCTGTGCCTGTCCTGCACGCAGGCTGTGCTGGATGCTTTGCAGAGAGCATAAAACTTCCAGAGGAAAATCAGACAAACAGCTCAAGTGCCTACTTTGCACTTGAAAAATAGTGTTGGATTACGCCTCAAAGTCTTAAATTTAACATGTGCAGCTTTGTCATAGGAGATTTCTTCACGACACAGATGTCTAAGGTGCTCAGGATACGTGCAGCTTCTGCACTTACAGGGTCCAAGTTCTCCTCCACCTTGAATGTCCTATTTTCTAAACTCATTGAATGTGTTTTAGCATTTGGATGATGACAAGAAAAAATGAAGTGGGAACCTCAGCATGCTCTGATGTTTCTCTGCTGTCCCTCAGGTTTTGTGTCTTTATACCATGTCACGGCAACATGCACCTTGTCCTCAGGAAGGATGTTTTCTGCCTCTCCATCTTTTCTGCTCTTATTTGCACCTTTTCTGTCTTCATGTCATTTCTTCTGAGGTGAGGTGAGTGAACCAGGTCAGTGCCTGGCAGCCTTTCACACAAGCCTATTGGAGGACAAGGTTTTGCCCCCAGTAGCACTAAAAGTAAACCCATTTTTCTTGCTTTTGACTACACTTTTGCACCAACCTCCTCTATGGACTCAGCACACATAATTCCTTAGAATGCAAAACTTCGAAATTCAAAAATTCACTTGTTAAGACTGACAAGTTTAGATGGCTTCCTTCCACTCTTGACTGAAGTCATATAATTTGCCAACACCAGCAATACTTCCCACTTCTCTGTGTGAAGGCAGTATTATTTAACATTAATCTCATTAAAGTTGGTTCTCTCTCATAGGTGTCCATTTATTCTCCTACTTTGTTTTCTGCAGGCAGAAAGGCAGTAATGAATGAAGAGAATATTCAAAGAACAACAAAGCAAAGCGGCACATGAACAGGGTACTTGTCCTCTGGAACCACTGTGGGTTATGCAGAGGAGAGAGTCTGACAAAAGACAACCAGGACTCCAGAACCTGAAAAAACAGCAGGTCCGATCTGGAATCTGGACCATAACACAGAGATTTGTAGAAACACTTCTCTGTATGGGCAGGGTGACAGGTATTCTGGACTGGGCTGTTCCAAGGTGCACAGACAAGGGCAATCCCACCTGCAGCAGTTTCTCAGAACACAGTCTTGTCCTTTGCACAAAGGAGTGCATTCCCATCACGCAGTTATGCTCCAGGCCTGAATGTGCTAGTTTCAGAGCCGTGCCTGCGGTCTGAAGGTTTTCCCTGCATTGACCAAACAGAACCTCACTGCCTGGCAGAGACTTGCACACCCACCCATGAATGGGCCACTCTGTTACACCGAGTCCTCCTGCCTGGGCATCTCATAAGTCACAACAAAAGCAAAGGGATTGTACAGGCGTCTCTGAGGCTGGGATTTAAACCAAGCATCACAAAGTCCTGCACGTCTTTTGTTACTGATGGTGGCATCTCATCTGGAAGGAGCCCAGCGTGTTTCTTACAGCCCGGAGCACGGTGGTGCCAGCTAGAGAAGACACGGCTGTGTTCGTCAGCTGAGACTACCAAGTAGGGTAGCTGCTCCTCCACCCTCTCTTCCTTCACCTGTGCTAATCTTTGTGCTTTCTCTTTACCAGTGCTTCCTCAAGCCTTGTGCTGGGAAACAGCAGTGGGCAGCCCTCTTTGGCTGAGCTAAAATCAAGGCTGGAGGCAGGGAGATAAAACCAGTTCTCCCACTGTGCTGTACTCAGCAGAACTAATTGAGGGGCCTGTTAAGAAACAATACACAGTAATATCCACATTATAGAGTCATTTGTGCAGGCCAGAACCACACTTAAAAAAATCTTCCAGTTCTTTTGCCACCCATTTCATTTCCAATCTAGGGAAAAATGAGCAGCAGGGGAAGCTAAGAACTTGCTGATTGCCTCAGATTACTCAGTAAAGTCTCTCATTAGCTACCCTCCATCTCTGTGATCTCAAGGCAATGCTAACGTGGAGGATAAGCAGAGGGAATGCTGCACATGAGGAGCTCTCACAAGTTTTCTGCTAAAAAGCATTGCTCATGCAGAATTTTACACTCCAGGTCAAGAAGAGGATCCCAAACCCTTTGAGCACCATTTATCAGCAATAGCATTCCCATTGCCCAAAGCCTATTACTTTCAAGAAAAATAGCTGACTAGGAGCTCAATCAATTCGGATTCAGCATTTGGCTTTGACATATGAGAATTCAGGCTTCAAATCTGGTAAAGCTGAAGCTGTTACTGGGAGCAACAGTTCGAAGATGAAACCGAGGTGTGGTGCTGCTCCAGGCCACTTGGGGCTGGAGTTGCCAAGGGATCCCCAAGGTCAAACCAGACAAAAGTAGGTGAGAGATGGCCAAGGTCACTCACTTTGCTGCAGGAAGCGGAATGTTTTGATATGGACGTTAGCAGGGCTGGCCACTGCCCCAGTGGTGGCAGCCTGAGGCATGAGATACCAGCTGCAGGGCCATGCATCAGAAACGGCTCCTCATACTGCCTATGGAAACACGGAAAAGGAGCATCAAGACGGTTTGTGCTCAGGCAAGCTACCAGGAGACAGAGTGCCTGCAGGCATGCAATCACTCTGTGCAGGAGGAACAGTAGGGTTCAGAGATAAAGAAGAGTTACGCAAGCAGTTAAAAATAATGAATGGGCTTCACCTACGAAAAAGAGCAGGCAGAGAATGAAATAAGAGTTTGCATTCATACGGCACCAAAAAGAGGAAATCAGCGCTGAATCTGTTAGAAAGGCTCGTCCTGAGTCTGAGAGAGTGATCCCAGAGGGCTCGTCGCTGCCTCGCTCAGTGCAGGGTGACAGCACCGGCGCTGGGCAGGGATCGGCTGAGCTGTGGCAGGGCATGGCAAAGCAGCCGCTTGCCCCTGCTGACGGCCTCTTTGACCCTTGAAGAATTGTCCCCAGAGGACCGGGGGATCCATCTCTGTGCTGCCACTTCCACGACTTCAGTTCTGGTGTGCTGCAATGGCCAGAGCTGTGCAGGAGAGCGCCGAGCACAGCGAAAGCTCGGGGTTCAGGCAGACTGCGGTGCCACGAGCTGCGTGCACGCAGGTGACAAGGACATCATCAGAAAGGAGCCCAGTGCAGGCAGCACTGTAGTGCAGCATCAAAAACTCCCAGAGCACCTTCTAGGGAAGAGAGCACCAGGGTGTGACATCAGACAGTACCACAATAAAAAATAAAACAAATTGTAAGTACTGAAGGGTAGCAAACCAGAACAGATCCCAGAGAGACCAGCGTAGAGTGAGACAGAGAGCCAGAAGCTAAGTGAAGTGAGCTGAGGCGAATCCCAACCTGAAATCCAGCAGCAGCCTAAGGGAAGGGCTGCCTGCAGGCTAGGGAGGGATGTGGCCTTTCTCATTTTATTTGCAAGTCCAGAGCAAGGAGACAAATATTTACTGGGATGTTTATTTGAGAACAAGTTGGTGGGAAGAAGAGCACGGCTGATATCAGAGGAATGCTCATTCGTGTCATAGCCTTTGGAAACAGTGTTTATGATTAATTCATCTTTCTATGACCAGCACTATCCACAGACTGTTTGTTATTTATTTATTCATTTATTACCCTTTTCTGTATCCATCAGAGTGATTTATAACATGTAATGAACCAAAGATCATTAGTGCGTGACTGAAGAACTGGTACAAGCTTATCTGCAGGACATTGCTCGGCAAAGCACCAAATTCTCTTCTGAATTTATTTTTCCCCATCAATGCATCATCTAAGATGTGGTGTTTTCTTGAGCCTGGCCATTCCAAAGATGTTGTTTCCCTTTGGGAGGCCCTGGTTGTTCGAATGTTCAGCAGCTGACAGCTGCCTGGAACTCACTACAAAAGGATTAAAGCCAGCAACATTTCTATCTTTTCATCTTTCTAGCCTTAGACTGAATCAGGCACTGGCTGCTACTTGTTGCTGCTATTCATGACATAGCTGGTGTTGCTGTGACCTTTTCTCTGTTATGGTCTTATCTGATGTTTGCAGGACTTCATCTAACTGAGGGGTTTATGTGCAACAATCTTTCTGGGTCACCTTTTCTCTGTTGCTGGAGGAATTTATCGTTGGTGAAAGGTGCTGCAGAAATGACACCGGAGCATGAAATCCTCCAGGCAGTCACCAGGCAGGTAGAGCAAGGAGCAGCTCAGCTCCTCTGCGCTCTGAGCAGGATGCCTCAGCCCTGGCAAAGAGGACAACCACAGCCTCATGTAGGATGTCCCAAGATTAAGGAGACAGAAGCTATGGTAACAGGTGAAACCAGAATGACTCTTCTCACTCCAGAGTTGTTCTGGAGCAGAGCCTGGAGAAGCCCAACAAGCAAAATGTGAGTTCAGCACAGGCGGGAGTGTGGTTTTTTGTCCAAGTCACCATTTCTAACAAAGTCCTATGCTATCAAGGCTACACAACTGCATGCAAGACCATCTTCTGCTCTAGCACTGTTACTTCTCTCACCCACAATGCTCATGGTTGGGCACGTTGCTGTCACGCTCGCCTTGTCTATTCACATGTCATCAATCAAAGCCCACCTGTGACATGTCCCACTGGGTCTTTGTATCCAGATCTCGCAATCTGACATTGTCCCTGGGAAAGGCACGTTTTCCCAATGCTTTTGGTGCTTCCTCCTGCTCCGCTTAGTGTGTGCAGAGCCTGGGAGAGGTCTCCAGCTGCAGGCACTTGTCCATGCAGATCACAATGATGCTGATGGAAATGGATTGAAATCAACACTCCCAGACATGGGTTTCCCACTGGTAGATCTGCTGGAGGGAGGAGAGGGAGGCTCTATAGCTGTGTGGGCTCTTCCACACCTTGTGACTGTGAGACCACCTGTCCAAGTCAGTTCCCAACACACTTCAGACCAGTTTTAACAGCAATTTTAACTTCAAAGATGGGTCAGAGCCTATGTCTGAACAGCCTTGAGCTTTATATGAGTCTTGATGCTCCTCCTGTGCAAGCCCCTGAAGCAGCAACTTCGTTTTTCATATATCCCAGCTTAAAGCATAAATCTTTGAAAGGGCTGCCTGAATTTATAATCTGCAGCTCCTGGCATCATGAGATCTAACACGTCCTGCCCAGCAATGGCTGCAGCACCACATAGCATTTGAGTTATATCGCAAAGTTTTTGAAGGCTTTATGACACTTTGTTTGGGAAAATAAAATGACCTTTAGGAAGAGTGACAGTGTTACATCCCTTTCCGAGGCTGTACTCCCAGCACTCAGGGGAACGTATGTGTGTCCTCTTTTGAGGTAAGTCAAACAGAAACCCTCTCCCCGAGGCAGAGTACACGCTCTGCACCAAAGGAGGTCAAGAAGCATTTCCACCCTGCAGCTGTGTGATTGCTGAAAAGCAAAGAAATCCTAAAGAATTGCAAGAATACAGCTCCAATGGAGAGACACAGGTAGAGTTTGGTGGGAAAGTTTGCTATCTATGAAGTCCCACCTTTCTAAAAATAAAAATGTTTTTAAAGGGAGCAACCCTTGTATGTCCTCTCCGTATGGCTGTTGGAATAGCACCTCTGAAATACACTGGAGAAAGTAATCACAGAACCACAGGTCTGTAAGCAGGAAGGGACTGTCACCCATCCTGTTCCTGAAAGAGGGAATATCAGTGAAACCAAGTCAGGTCAGCCATAGCTTGTCTACCTGAGTCTTCAAGATTTCCAGGCATGGAAAGCCCATAGCCTCTCCAGGTGGTCTGTTCTAGGGGTGCATTACCCTTTTGCTGGAGTTTTCTTTGAAGTCCTGTCTCAACTTGAGGCGAGTCAAACAGAAACCATGAATGGACTTTGACACTCGTTGTGTTGCCTCCCATTACTGAGAAGTTTGATGCAGTCACCTTTGTAACTGCCCTCCAAAGGCGTGCAGTCTGCTGTTAGATTCCCTCTGAGCCTCCTTCTTGCCAGGTGAAACAAGCCCAGCTCCTTTCAACTCACTTCATAGGCCATCTGCTCAAGCCTTCCTCTGTACTGTCCCCAGTTTCTCCCATCCATCATCAGCTACAGGACCCAGCAGAGAATACATTCCATCTGGTGTGGTCTCACCAGTCAGGAGTAAAGAGAGGTGGTGAATGCCCTCGGTTTGCTGGCCAGGCTCTTCCTACAAGTGCTTTGCCTTGTTCACAAGAAGGGTGCACTGTTGGGTCATGTCAAACCTGACAAGCCCCATATCCTTTTCAGCAGGGCTGCGGATCAGCCCATTGAGTTACGAGCTTGAGCAGTGGAAGGAAGTTACCAAAATTCTCCCTGTAGCCTATTTTTGGGTCTGCAGAGCCAAGGTAAAGGAGAGTGCCACAGACCAAGCACCGTTCAGGATGGAGCTCCCTTTCCATGGCCTTCCGAGAAGTAAGAGGCAGCCAGACCAGGAAGTGTCTCTGCACACTGTCTCTTCCAGAAGATGACAGTCTTCAGCTCCAGCTATGATTAGCTGAAGGGGAACACAAAGACAGCCCCTTTGGGTGACTACAGCCCACCTAGCCAGCAATCCAGTCCCTGTCAGTGGTCAATAGCAGGTGCTGGTGGAAGGAGATGAGAACAGAGCAAACATGCAAGGACACCTTCCTGGACTGTGGTCCTCACCTCTGGCAATGCAACTCAGGGACTGTCCTGAGAGCTCTAAGGCTCTCCTGTATGTGGTTATACAATAGTTGTGGCTCATACAGTAGGCAAGAGTCCTGTAGCTGATGCTAGTTGAAATTTTAAGCAGATGAATAGATGCACTTTGAGCTCCACTCTGTGACTCCCATCCAGCTTCCAAATCCAGTGGTGACGCTGTGCACCTACCACAGCAAAATCGCTGTCTCAGCACACCGGGCGTCAACAATCTTCCTTTAACTGGAAGTGTCTGATGGTGGACAAGAAGAGGATTGCTGCCCTGGGGAATCAGCGGGCAGCCAAACAGACATGGGAAGCCTGCTGTACCCTGCAGGAGCTCAGACAACTCAGTACTGCCAGCATCACGCTGGGATGGCGAGGGATGGGGAGCTCCGCTCATCCCATTTCCATTGGCGTTACTGGGAGGACTGGCGGTACCTAGGCAGGCTGCGGTCTGTGCCAGAGGATGTGGGAAGCTGGTTAAAGGCAGAAAGAATGGAAAATGTTCACTGCTGTTTCTGTTTAACTTTAGGAACTGATCCAGCCCAGATAATAACAGAAGAGTTCACTTCACCATGTCAAATATGCAGGTACTTTGCAGTATTAAGATTTGATGCCCTGTTCTTATAAAACTGGCCCCTGCTGATTATGGGAAGAAGGTTGCCCATAAACAATGTTTTATTTCTTATTTAATGCAAATTCTTGGGCAAAAGGAGTCAATCAATTTTTCATAAAGTATAAAACACAGATAAGTGCTTGGGATCATGTGTGAGTCCCTGTCAAACAGAACCGATAAGTCCATGATGCAGTACAGGGAGTGCTTTGCAAGTATTGTCCAAGTGACCTTTTCATTAGTTTGCCTTAAGCAGTTAATCTCTTTTTTTCCAGGATACAGCCTATTTTAAGTCCCATTACATCATACATGCATTTTAAATATTAATTTGTCTTCCATGTCATGCCTAGGAGGATTTGGTTGTTTTTTACCTTTTTTAACACAGTCCACCCCACCTTGCTGAGTTTTCCAGCAGGGTCAGAGTTAAGGAGCTCTGGAAGGCAAGAACTGAAAGTGCTTGTCTGCAGCAAGTGGGTGATGGCTGAGGGGTGGGATGTGAGGCCCTGGGATTTAAGAAACCACGCCAGGCCAGAAGCAGGTATTGAACCTCTCCAAAGGCAGCCCTGGGATGGCAAGGGAACTGCAGAGCCAACAAGTGAAGGTATTTACTGCCTGTGCGTGGGGTACCATAAACGGGAGAAACTCAAGCCTGAGCCAGTGTGCCTCAGCAGGAGTCCAGCTTCTATAGAAAAATACCTAAAAATGATTTAGAGGAAAAAAAATGTACTTCAAAAGTGTCACTGGTATGTTGTTGTTTCTGACTTGTAAATCATTTCAAGCTCCCCGTGACACTTGGAAAAAAAAAAAAAGGTGCCAGCTGCCACCTGCCAAAGCAGACCAGAGTCTTTAAACAAAGCTGTTCCTGGCCCCGGGCTTGCCCTCGCAACGGGTGTGAAAAATGCCACAATACCCTCGATGTATTCCCATCTCCTCTCTATTTGGACTCACTGACCTCATAACAAAGGAGCCCGTGGTGCAGAGATCAGTGCTGCGTGGAGTTTGCACTTTATTATTAGCCACAGTTGAAAGAGTAATAATAAATCAACTGTGTTCTGTCAGAGTTATGGGTAAAAACGGAGATCACAATATTTATAAGCAAGGTTGCAAAGGGTAAAGCAGTGACATATTTGGTTGATATCCAGCAGTAGCGTGCACTGGTGAGCCCTGGAAGCCCAGGATCTGCAAACCACGCCTCTCCAGATCACCCCAAGTGGGCACCCTCCTCATCGGGCAATGGCTCTGAGTTTCCAGCCCCTCACCCCAAGGATCCCTGTGCTGCTGTGATGGAGAGCTGGTTCTTGCCCAACAAAATAGACCCCAGAGGAAGGGCTGGGCACCCCATCCTCACCAGGACCAGGATGTCTTCCAGGTCCTCCTCTCAAGTCTGGAGGCACAGGCTGTAGGAGGGACCCCTTATTTCTTCTGTGGGTATACTTTCTGCTTCTCTTCAACCAAACTGTTGGAGAGAGAGAATCTATGGAAATGCCTCACCATTAGATGAAGACAGTTTGTGTAAGTTAAAAAAATGTATATGAGTTTTCAAGAGCAGTCCAGTAAAGTCTAACACAGAATACTTGGGCTTGTCTGGACCAAAGTCCCTTCCTCCAAACCTTCTGGAGGGCTGGATCTAGTGAGACAATTAGCTGGCATGGTCCCATCCAAAGAGGGTCGGCCAGCCATGGTCATCCCATCCCTCTTCTTCCCTTGTTGTTAAATCTCATGAAGATTTAGTCAACAAAATCTACATCCTGGATCATTCTTTGGACAGATTTTTTATTCCGGGCTTCCTCGCAAATGTAAAAAAAAATGGTTCCTTTTCAGCAATGGCTTTTACACTTTTTTTTTTTCCCTCCCCCGCAAGGGATTCCCTTCCCTGGGTTTCAGAAGTGAGTTTCAGTCCACAACCACAATAAAACAGAGCAGATCCTGTCCAGCTCAGGAGTGCTTACACCAGAACCTCTCCCACAGTGAATTTGCCAACACAGGGAGGGTGTTTAACTTAGAGGCACTTCAAAACCAAAAATACTTTCAGAACATGCAGCGAGTCAGCTGAATGCTATCTCAAGCTAAAGAGCCAAACACTGTTCGTAGCTACTTGATGAACTGTTAGCAAGCTGAATTTTCTCGATGACTCCAGCACCAGTTTGCCAGCTCCAGGGTCTGCCCAGCAAGCACCTCACAGGACCTGACCTGCGGCGTCACCCGGAGCACAGCCCTGCACCGAGCAGCTGCCCGCCGCCGGTACCGCACACCGGGAACATATGGACACGATCTCATGCAGACTGTTGTGGCTGCCGCAAACACATGAAATGTAAATTGTGAAAGCGAAATTGCAAGGAGAGCTAATCTCCACGTTGTATTAGACAAAATACCAGTGTGCGTGCAGATAAGCACCAAGTGTGAAGTGTCCGGCGGGAGGAGGTTTCACATTCCGCCTGACTCAATGGAGCCTTAAAATAGCGCTTCCCACTGCAATACTTTAAACAAAGACATGCAAGGGATTATTAATACCATGAGACAGAGACCGGTTTTACGTATTCCAACACAGATGGGCAGAAAGGGAGCTTTGCATGTCTGAGCCATGGACGAGTGAGTGTGGAGGCAGCTCTGCCCGCGCTCCAGGGAGGAAGCCTGGCTTGCGACTGGTCACACGTGCCTGTGGCACTGCCAGCCTTTCTGCGGGCCCAGCAGAGGAGGAAGGGGACAAGCTGCTGTGGCAGGCATGTTCCTGCTTCTGAGCGGTTTGTCGGAGCGACTCTGCGCTGCCCGCGCAGGGGGCAGATGCAGTTGCCACCCTGCAGAACCCTGTACCGACCCGTGCAGGCTCTGCAGGCTGCAGCCGGGGCGGCAGCTCGGTGCATCCCCTCAGCCCAGGGCAATGTGCTGGGATGCGGCCACACAAAGGAAACAGAGAGTCAGGTCTGTTTTGGAGATCCTCCGCAGCAAATGTCCTCTGCCCAGGAACGTGTGGGAGAACAGCATCTTCTCCTCTTACAACAGGCTGGCAGACGCCCTGTTGTGCTGTGTCTGCTCTCAGGGTACCTGCCCTCCTGGAGCTGCCACCTGCCCGGTACCCAGGCACCCTGCTTGTCAGGGAGGGACGCAGCGGTTCGCTTCCTCTGGCAGCCATGGCAGTGGCCTCTGGGAGAGCCCTCTTCTGTGCAGCCACCCCCATGCCCTGTGGCCTTTCTCAAAGGGCAGAGGAAGTTTGGCAGCAGAGACCTCACTATTTTATTGGCTGTCTCTTCACTGTCTCTGACCCCATTCCCAGCATTCCCTGGAGCCCCAGAGCCTCCAGCTGCCATCTACGTGCAGTTTTTCTTTGTGGACTTTTTTATCTGGGTCTTGGGAGAGAGAACAGAGGAGGTGCATGAGCCACAACAAGCAACTTCTCCTTTTTATTTTCCTTCTGCAGAGTGCTGCACAGAGCACGCCGAGCTCTTATCAAACCAAGAAGCCTGAGAAATGTCTCAGCTTTCTGTATTTCTACCACTACATTCCTACACGTCATGGGCAATACCAAACCGGAATGTGCTTTTGCAACGTGCTGAGTGAAACGTCCTGGCACACTGAAGTCCTGCTCCCAACACGGGGAGAGAGACCCTGCGGTGGATGCTCCAGACCTGTCCCCGCACTGGGCACCTGGGACACTGTGTGGCATCTCCTCCTCCCACCGCGCTGCTGAGGCACAGTCTCCTCCCTGGAAGAGGCTGTTTTATGAGAAACAGACTTAGAAGACCAGGCAATGCAAGATGTGGAAAGGTTTCTCAGTTCTCTGGATTTCCAGCCACTGTAAGTTGACTTTGCCAGAAACGAGTAGAACAGAATTTGGCTTTGTTCTTCCATCACAGGCATTGTCAAGAGCCCCTTTCAGACCCTGTGCCTGCCTTTCTCTTTTGTCAGCACAACCACTTAGGTGGCAAAACAGAGGTCAGGGAAGTGGTGCAGTTTAAAAAAAAAAAGAAAAAACTTTCTTTTAATTTCAAACTCTAAATCTGCATAACAACGTAAGCCAGACAGCTACTGTAGTTTTATTACCTTCAAGCCTGAAAATTATTTCTCCACATACCCATTCCCTAGTCTTTGGACCTACAAAAATTTGAAAAATTATATTTCATTAAGGAGAAGCATTTCTGAGTGGACCAGGATAATGCTTAACAGATTAGAGAGACAGGGTATCCCACTCTGTAGCAACTAATAGCAATTAATACACTGCACAAAATACAGTTCATAGATCCAGGCACACACCTGAATAAGACCTTCTGAACTAGCATTTACAATTTCTTCTCATTTGAGCATGATGAGAGCACACCTCACCCAAATCCAGTTCACGATGCAGCAATGTGGCCTCTGGCAAAATACGTGACAGAGAACGAATTTATACTGGCTAAACCTTTTCCTGCAGGCTGCTTCGTCTCAGTAAAACTTCCTGAGAGTCGACTGGTGTGGGTGCTTCTGCAGGCTCTTCTGATTTTATTTATTGCTTTGGGCTGTGTGGTGGCACCGAGGGACCCTCTGCAGAGAAGTCCCTGCCCACAGGGCAGGTTGGTTCTGCCTGGATGTGGTTCTGCCTGGATGCCCAGATATTTTCAGTATTTAATTCAGCTGGGTTTTAAGTACCAGCTCTTGATGCTATATCTTGATGGAAATGCAGCAAGAACTGTGTTTGTTAAGGACTGTTAAATGTTAATCTGTTGCAGGTACATCACGCCCACTCACAGATAACACTGGTTATTGTCATAAAATTTTGTAAAGTTTCTGCATTGTGACTGTTTTGTTCCTGATCTTCAGTTTGCAATGTTTGGGGTTAAGCGCTTGGCCTCACTGATCTGGTTAACATCTCATCCAAAAATGTGAATAACAAGGATCTGTAATTACTTTTTCACATAAAAATACTGTTGTCAAGCTTAAATACAGACTCTGTTATTACCTTAAAAACATTAAGGAAAGAGAGTATTGCAAACAGACAACCAGAAAGTGATTTATAATAAACATGTATTGAACCAAAACTTCCGCACAGCTCTCTCTGCAGTCTCTACCCGTGTATCTGCTGAGAGATTTAATAGTTCTTGCTGCCTTTGGTCGCTCCTGGTGCAGAGCTCACAGGGTGTCTCACCAGTCCCCGGTGCACGGGCACTATGGGGACACCGCTCGGTGGCTGATCTTCCAGAATGCACACTTTTTCCAGCTTGGATTCCCAACACCGAGAACACTCCCGGGACAGAGTCCAAACACGGGCAGAGTGAAATCCTAAACTGTCCGTAAGACAGCATGCGCAGAGCAACAGGCTGACAGAAACCCCGGCGAGGTGTTTCCAAAGCAAACATCTTGTGCGCAGTGATAGAATCTCAGCTGGAGTATTTTGCTGGAGTCAACCTTTGTTGTTTTCCTTATGGCAAATACTAATGAACTCAATGGTAAAATATGGCATTTCCCAAACAGGAGATGCACCATCTCCGGTATGAGCCTGTCATCAAGCCTTTGCCTTTAATCACTCAACACATGTTTTCAATCCACATGTTCATATGGTAATAACTTCACTCTATTAGTTTTCATTTGTCAGACCAAAATGCCCTTTAGGTTGGAGTATGCTGTAGGACATTGTCCAGGCAGGTTATTCTTAGCAACAAACGAATTTACAAAGAAAAAGCAGGTCTGCAGTTCAGCTTTCCTTTTTATCGTCGGCACCGCTCCCATCACTCCTGACCTCTGGCCTCTCCTCCAGCCCTTCCCACCTCAGCAGCCATTGTCAGCTGCCCATTTTGCTCTGTATTTTACATAAGTTACTAAAAAAATGATGATGATGAGACCTTCGAACCCAGTTTGCTCGGGTCTGGAAATTCTCCTTCTGCCTTTTTCCACTGCCCCCGTGGTGAACAAAGCCCCGTGTCTTAGCAAGATGCTGACAAATCCAGCAGAACCAGACTCAGATGCAAAGGGTGATGTGCCATGATACGTGTCACTGTGCCTCTGCTGGAATACACCAGGTCTGCTCAATGCCTGCTCTGGCCCTGCTTTGGCCCTTAAATGCTGTTAAAGGCAACACTGCTTTGCTGTGAATAACGGCAGCAGGAGCCCGGAGGTGAGTTCTCCACAGCCAGGCTGCAGCCCATGGTGCAGCAGCTCTATCATCCCCGGCAGCTCCAGTCTGTTCCTACTACTGAGGAGCGAGGACCTGCATTTAGTGGTGTTGTTTGGTTATTACGTGACAGAGAAGTAGCTCTTGTGAGCCAACTGAAAAATGTAAAGATTACTCTGTCGGAGTACTCTTAGAAAGCAGCTTCAACGAAAATTATATCAAGGCTAGTCTCTCTTTTTTGCTTCCCTCTGGGACATTAGATTCTTGAGGTGCAAATGTGTGCTCAGGTTCGTGCAATCACGGCGCTGAGCTCTGCATGTTCTCTGTCAGGTCTTCCATAGAAATTAATTCATTGCATCTCCTGAGCAGGAGGTGGTCTTGAAGCTGACACCCCGCTGGAGGAAATAGTTTGACATAAATTACTGGTAAGACACTTGTTTCATAATGGTTTTTAATTGCTCTGTGCTGATCACAGATACCAGCCCTATCTTCCAAAAGGCTATTTAAGCCTATATATGGTCAGAGGATCATTGGGCCAGCATATTTGTTTTGTTTTGCTAGAATCAGATAGCTAGGGCCCACCACTGGCTCCAGTGGGGTGGAGGGAGAACACTGCAAAAGGGTGACATTTCTGAAATTATGAAGGCTGTGAACTTGAATATGAGCAAGTTCTTTTTCCTTCTTAAAGAACAAATGCTGGGAAGGAGGGGAGTGAGAAACAGCAGCAAAAATATCAGGGATAATAAAAAAGCCAAACAGTCATTGCACTGCTCTCTAGGATGAACAAGAGTTAGTGGAAGTTGCCTACTAAATTATCAGTAGAAAAATGTTTCCCACTGGCTCCTTTCTCTGTATCATTGGATACAGGAGATTTTGGCTTCCAGTCAAGGGAGGATGCACATAAGGAGTTAATATACATTGGCCGTGTCAGCTTAGCTGTAACCAATCCTTTCTTTCACAAGTGCTAAGTGGTATTAACCATGACATAAATTATTATGATATAAGTTGCACCAAGAGCATTTTGCAGTTCTGCTGCATCATTGTCATTAAGGGGAGACTGAAGGACCTGGTCTTTTCATGCAGAGAAAAGCAACCACAGAAGTTTTAAACCAGAGCAGGGTAGATTTAGATTAGACATTAGGAAGACGCCCTTTAGCATGAGGGTGGTGAGGCACTGGCACAGGTTGCCCAGAGAGGTGGTGAAGTCCCCATCCCTGGAGATGTTCAAGGTCAGGCTTGATGGGGCTCTGAGCAACTTGATCTATTTGAAGATGTTCCTACTTACTGCAGGGGGCTGGACAAGATGACCTATCAAGGTCCCTTCCAGTCAAACCACTCTATCGATCTATGATTCTAAGTACCCGGGTCCTGACACGTGTGAGGCCATCTCCCTGTGCCCACACCAACCAGCTCCTTCCTGCTTGTGCCCCACCTCTGCCCAAAGGTCTCTTCCAAGCCCTTAGCCTGTCCCTGGTCTCTTCACCCACCCATGCACACAGTAGGCTTTGTATCTGCCATTCGCTCTACAGGCTGATCTCAACCCACCCATACATTTGTACTGACCAGCAGCACCTTTCAAGAATGCTGAGGGGGTGCTTAAGAGCAGAGTCTCACTTTCGGGTGGAACAGAAAAAATGGGTTGGTCTGCTCTGTGCTGTGTTTCATAAAGGGTGCAAGAGCAGGGCTGTTGGGGAGCAAAGGTTTTGCAATTAATAGGCTCAATATCAATGAGAGGTCCTGGACAGGACAGGCACTGCTACCTCTGACAGCAGCGAGGCACAACTGCTGCACAGGGCATGTGTATGTTCTTTGCAAGTGGAAGACCTCTTCTAGGTGAGACTTGGCAGGTTCTCAGCCCCCATGGGTGTTTAATGGTATGGATAGGAAGGGGCAGGTAGGAGAATGAAGCACCCATTGTTCTTCTGTGAGCACTTGCTCACTTGGAAGGTTTTGGTCAGTGCTTGGAGTATATACCTGAGGAATATGATATCGTTTTCAAACTACTTCCACCATTGTGCTCTTGAATTTTTGAAGATGGCTGTCAGAAGACACTTGTATCAGCAGTGTATTTCAAGGCGGTTTCCAGATACAGAACAACAATGTTGTTGAACGGGTTCGGTTTATACATCTCACTGCCGATTTATATGGGCAGAAGTACAAATTAAAGAATGAAAGTCTATTTGTACCCTTTAAACTAAAAATTTGTCACAACTCTCCACTGCTGAATGAAAAGCTGAACCAGTACATCTTGGGAACACAATATATGCTGTCAGAATAAACATTTCTCTTTACCAAAGGGGACTCAGAGTGCACATATGCAAACAAAAGCCTCTCTGAAGTAAACCATTAATATACATATTGTCATAGCATTACATCAAATCAGAGATATAAATCTGTCTCTGAACTGTCTCTGACATTTCAAAATGGAATAAAGGATTTGTTCCCTGTTTGTTAATAAGCAAAATTTTCTTTCAAGGACACATAATCCCATCCTATTATTTTCTGAGACACAACTATACACAGTCTTAAAGTAGTGATGTTTGACTTCTATGTTCTGACGAGAGCTAAAATGCAACTTTGCATAAAGATGTAATAACTAATAAGATCTCAAAGTTCCCACAAGTTCATACATTGTGTACCTGTACCTATGAGCTTCTCAGAGCTGCTTTTCAGTGTGCTGGGAGAAGCCAAAAGAAGGGGAAGGTGTTCACACACTTTTTGACCATGCATTAAAAGCACCAGGAAGCTCTTATTTCAAAAATCCTAAGTTCAGGCCGTTTCCCAGGGAGATTTCTGAACTGTTCTTTGATAACAGCTGACTGGCAGAGTCTCTCGTTATTAAACTGAAATCATTAGGACAACCATTGCTACAGGGGCCCATAGCACTAAAAGGTAATTCAGCCAGAAGTAGCAGGATTTCATACTGTGCTGTCCTTTCCTCAGCCTAAAACTGCAACCTGGCCTTTCCTAAGATTCGCTGGAAATGGTTTGCCCCAAGGCTTTGTTACCTGCCTGTGACCCAGGGAAGATTCCTCAGCAGCCTCTGACTCCCTTCTCTGCTCCCTTCTCTTTCAGTCTCCTACGACAACTTAATAAAGAAGACACCCTGCAATTCTTATGTCCTTGGCTTCTCAGGATGTTCCAGGTCCAACAGTATCTACACATTGGTCTTGTTGAGAGAGAAACTCTGCACGTGTTTTGAACGAGAAAGGATGCTTCTTCAGGCATCTCTTCTCCCTATGAGGACAGGCTCAGAGAGTTGGGGCTCTTCAGCCCGGAGAAGAAAAGGTTCTCAGGAGACCTTATAGCGGCCTCCCAGTGCCTGAAGGGGCTACAGTAAAGCTGGGGAGGGACTTTTGAGTCCCTTGAGTGTAGTGATAGGACAAGGGGTGATGGTTGCAAACTGAAAGAGGGTAGATTTATACTGCATATTGGGAAGAAATTGTTTTCTGTGTGGGTGGTGAGGCAGTGTCATAGGTTGCTCAGACAAGTTGTGGAAGCCCCCTCCCTGGAAGTGTTCAAAGCCAGGCTGGACGGGGCTTTGAGCAGCATGGACTAGTGGGAGGTGTCCCTGCCCACAGCAGGAGGGCTGGAACTAGACGATCTTTAAGGTGCCTTCCACTTCCAACCCAAACCTTTCTCTGACTCTGATGCTCTGGTGTCACAGGTCCTGCCACATAGCAAGATGGCTCTATCAAGGATGCAGAGCTATACTCCGAGCTGTTTCTTCTTTTCAGATGGACATTTTCAGCCTCTTGGATTTCTTACACAGGTAAAGGAAGAAGTTCTGGAAGAATCCCTTCTTTTTTAGCTTTTGAGCACTCATTACCACCCCATCATTCACAGCAGCAGCATAGCAGCTGCTTACAGCAAAGCAAGGTGTGAATGTGGAATATAATGCGCCTGTTGTACCACCCATCCACAGAGCCTTCTGAACAGGTGTCTGAAGGGACATGAGCAGAAACTACATCTTGGTTTCATTTCTTTGTTTTATTTTACAAAGGGGAGAAATTCATCAGCAAATGTTAAGAATTTAGAGTGACAGGGACATTGGAACAACCTCATTTTACTGAAAAATCTCATTTTACAGAAAAGAAGCAGAGTCAGAAGCAGCAAATGGATTCTCTAGTGTGCAAAAAGTAATTAATGGGAGAATTCGGAACAGCAGCTGTAACTTCCTAATGGGAAGAAAATGTTAATGTTTTGTTTAGGAAAAACTGGTTTTGATTGGTTTTCTTTTCTGAAGCAAACTAGTGCATCCGGGTGTCCTGACACTGCCCATTTTGTCCTTCAGCCATGCAGGACCCCTCCAGCAGCTCCCGCACCTTGGGCTGACACAGATCCAATAGTTGTCTTTAGAGAGCTCAGAAGCTCTGAGAAACTCAGAGAAAATCCTGGAGGTGGCTAGGAGAGGGAGTAACTTATATCACTGCTTCAGGTGAAGACAAAATGCCCCATTTCTTTGCGATACGGGCCTTGCAGTCACAACCCAACAGTTCTTATAGTTTGAGATGTATGAAAATATATCTGCACAGAGCTGCAGATACCACTGAAACTGGAGCCTCCCTGTCCTGTAACAAATCTTTCTGGCAACAGATTGAGGAGAGGAATGAGAGAAGGAGATCAAACCCCTGCTACTAGTAATTTCACACAGCTAACAGCATCCCTGTGCCGTATAGAGGTACATGGACAAAACAAAGACTCCAGTGGGAATGATTTATCGCCAAAAGGGAATTTGTTTCTATTTGTGTTTCTGTAAAGTGGCTTTTCCACTGGACCAACTCCTTGCCAGCAGCTCTTGCACATCCAGCTGCAGCTTGCTGCCCAGAGAGCCTGCTGGAGACCGTCTCCACAGCACTTGCTGCCCCTGTCTATAAATAACATTTCAGATGCCCAGGGCACACAGTCACACTGCAGGAAAGGTCAGGCATAGTCGTCATTGCCCGAAGAGACCGCTCTCCACGACTGCCCCACGGCCGAGGCTTGTTGCCTGGCCTGTGGCCAACGCTCCGGACCTTATCAGGGCTGGATCTCACTGGGAATTTTCTGATGAAACAATTTTATTGGAAAATGCTGATTCATAGACATCAAAATGTTTCATGGAAATGCACCAGTTTTTAATAATTTACAAGGAAAGCCAGACATTATTTGGATGTACTAGTGACTGGTTGGTTGCCAGGGTATCCCATGGCTTCCAGTGTGTCCACTTGCAGGACAGCTGTGTCCTGCTCCAGACACAGGAGCCTGAGCCCTGCAAAGGCCTCTGATGGCCTTGCTCTGAGCCAGCTCTTGGCAGCCGATAAAGCTCAGCAAGAGATGGGCTGTGGGAGGTTTGGTCTCCATGCACTAAAGCCTGGGAGGCCATCAGGAGCTTGGGGACTGTGGGCTGCCACTACCTTTGCTCCTTGGAAAGCAGGACAAACTGGCTGGTCTTTTTATAGAAATATGGCTGATTTTTTTTTTATTATTTTTTTTTTCCAAAATGACAATAATCGAAGTGCGCTGGCACAGCCTTCCCCCTGTGGGCAAACAATATTCAACATTTCAGTCTGGTGCACCAGCAGTACCTGCAGCCTGCCTCCACGCCTCCTCCTTCGCTCCCATATGCCACGAATTCATGACAACAGTGAGGCACAGACACAAGCACCTGGCTCGCTGCCCCACCTCGAGGCCAGCTGGGAGTGGCCCATCGGCGAGCAAAGGTTATCCACAATGATTCTGTCACCAGCTTCTCAAGCTCCTGGTCCTTGGCAGCCTTTCCCCATGTGGGCAGAGGGACCTCGTGCTGCAGGCGAACATTTTTGTGGTGTAGGACTGCTATGAAAAACAGAGCCGTACACTGGGAATTTGCACTAGCAGGCACCGTCTCTGGTAAGACTTGGTATTGGGGGAAATTTTTAGGCTGCTCTGTCAAGGGTTGGGGCTGGGCCGCCCACTAAGTGCTGATAGATGCTCTCTAACCCTCTCTCCCTCTAAACGGGAAGGAAAAGGGAACAAGGCAGAGAGACTTATGGATTAAAAAGAAAACTGAAACAGCTTTAATAAAACAATAATAAAAGAACTAATAAGGAAAGCTAAAGAACTATATACGTGAAGAACTATATACAAAATATACGGATCCAATATATAACCCGACTCCCCCCCGACAGCAATCCCCACTGGTGCTGCAGAGCAGGTGGCACTGGGGTGCAGAGCAGGTGACACTAGGCTCAGTGGCAGAGGGGAGCTGGATTCAGGAACTCAGGGTCAGGATCAAAGGCAGAAGATCAGACGGAGTCCTCCCTGGATGCCAGCCGTTGAAAAAAAGAGGCAAAGGAGACCTAAACCCTCGTGATCCCTCAGTTTTCTACTGAATATGGTGTACATGGAATGGAATACTCTCACCTGTCTGGTCCATTACTTGTGACCCCTCTTACTACCTGGCCCTTACTACCTGGCACACGAGATCTGGCTGTGGCCTTGGTCACTGCAGGAAGGAGCATAACAAGCAAGAGCCTTTCTGCACCCCAGTCCCGGGCAGCGGCTGTAACCATCAGGTGTTAGCACTGCTCGTGGCAGGCCCTGCCTGCAAAAATGTGCTGCTGACTTCAGAAGGTGCACCCAGATGCAGCTGGCATCACAGGAAAACTGCAGCCCACAGGTTTGCCGGAGCTGGAGTCTGGCATTCCTTGTGGACAAAGGGGAAGGGGAAAAGCTTGTGAAGCTGTGAGCTGCTCACAGGTAGTGAGGGGAGGAAATGTGGTAAGTGACTAAACAGCAGCTGTGAGAAGGAGATTTAGGAGAGATTATTGCCGAGGCAGCATTCCTGAATTTATGGAAGAGGGAAGCTTATTAAGACAAATGAAAGAAAGAAAGAAATTAAGACCTGAAAACAAGATTTGGTCTGAGCAAGGTAACATTCCCATTTGTTTTGAAAGCATTGCACCTGATGAACTGTGAAGTGTTGGAAAGGCACAAAGAAGCAAGCATGTATTTTTTTCGTGAGTGAATTAAAGATTGAAGTTTAGATTTCTTCTATTTTTATGGAAATAAACTCCAAGTTATTACAGTGTGCTCTCAGTCAGCTGTAGTGGGCTATGCTATATATGGTTAACAAAATGACCTGCAGCCATAATGCTCTATTATTTTATCAAGGTTGGCTTGTTACTGCATCGATATGGGATTACAGCCTGTGCTGGGTCTTGCAGGTCTGTGTTGGGGCAAACTTTCCTTCTGATACTTCACGTGCCATCTGCTGGCTTTTACCTCTTCCCTGGTTTGTTTTTTTCTATCTATTTTTTTAATAAAGGCTAATTAAGCAATTAATGCTCTAATACAAACAATTAGGAATTGATTTCTAAATATTTTTTTTCTACAGAATTCATACAGAATTTATATCAAACTGGCTGTTTGCTGAAGGTTGTCGGGAGATGGAAGAGGGAAGGTTGTTTTTTTTAAAAGGTTTTTTAGGATTTTTGGATTTTTTTTGGCTTTTTTATATTTTTGGTAATAAATGGTGCAGCGGGGCCGCATTGAAGCATGCTCGAGGTCAGCCCCACTCACAGAAGACCAAGAGGCCACGTTTGACTTAGAAGGTCACCAGGCTGTGGTGGAAGGGTGTTCAGTGCTTGTGGTGCTTCTGCTCACAGCCTGAAAAGAGTCCAGGCTGGTTCTGGCATTGCTGGCAGGTCTTGACAGCCAGGAAGGAGCAGTGCTAGCCTCTGCTTCCCTCTGCCTTGAACTTTCCCAAAGACGGTAGTATGTACAGGACAAGGTCTGAAAGGGGCATTTTGATGCTTTCTAAGCTGTAACTCAGCATCAGAAAGAGAAGAAAATTAGGAAAGAAGAAAATAGGATCATATTCCTGGGTCAGATGGAGGAAGAGATGTCACTAAGAGATGCCTTATTTCTTTGGGAAAGTCAGTAATACGCTCTGCTGAGAAATGTTTGGGGTACCTGCTCCTTCCCTTCCCCTGATGCTGTCATCCAGCCTTGCTTTTTGCCCTGGAGCACCTTGCCTCCTTGTTCCCTTTCAGGGGACAGTGGGACCCTTGCAGGGTGTCAGGATGTGAAAACATGCCTTCCAGTCTCCTGCTTAAGCAGCCTCTGTTTGCATATCTGCTGTTGTCTTTAACTACTATGTTTGTGGCTTTATGCACCTGGTGAGCTGCATTTGCTTAGTGTCCATTTAAGATGGACTTCTTCACACTGCCGGCTGAAGATGAGCCAGTGGTGTGCTCAGGTGGCCAAGAAGGCCAACGGCATGCTGGCCTGGATCAGAAACAGTGTGGCCAGCAGGACCAGGGCAGGGATGGTCCTCTGGTACTCGGCACTGGTGATGCCTTACCTCAAACCCTGTGTTCAGTTGGGGTCCCCTCACTACAAGAAAGACATGGACAGGACAAGGGGCAATGAGTTCAAGCTGGAACACAGGAAATTCCACAGAAATACTAGGAAAAACTTTTCCACTGTGAGGGTGACCGAGCCCTGGCACAGGCTGCCCAGAGAGGGTGTGGAGTCTCCTTCTTTGGATACATTCAAACCCCTCCTGGACGTGTTCCTGTGCGATCTTCTGCAGGTGATCCTGCTCTGGCAGAGGGGTTGGACTAGATGATCTTTTGAGGTCCCTTCCAACCCCTGACATTCTGTGATTCTGTGTGCTGGAGTGTGTCTAGAGAAGGGCAATGAAGGTGGAGAACAAGCAGCTGGGAGATCTGGGGTTGTTCAGCCCGGAGAAGAGGAGGCTGAGGAGAGACCTTCTCGCTTTCTGCAACTCCCTGACAGGAGGGTGGAGCGAGGTGAGCTCGGTCTCTTCTCCCAAGTAACAAGTGATAAGACAAGAGGAAATGGCCTCAAGTTGTGCCAGGTCAGGTTTAGTTTGGACATTAGGAAACATTTCTTCACTGCACGGGTTGTCAAGCCCTGGCACAGGCTGCCCAGGACAGTGCTGAGTCCCCATCCCTGGAGGGATTTAAAAGCCGTGTAGATGAGGTGCTCAGGGACATGGGTTAGTGGTGACCTGGCAGTGCTGGGTTAGCAGTTGGATTTGATGAAAATTTAAGGGTCTTTTCCAACCTAAACAGTTCTATGATTCTATGATGAACCATTCTTGTGTTTGAGAGCAACACACATGGCGTGCACAGCAACAACAGGATTTGCAATGGACAGGGCTGGGCTCTATAAACTCCACTACACCGAGAGTGCTGACTCTTACATTACCCTTCCAGTGACACCTCCACTGTGGGAATACTTTATTTTTTTTTTTATTAGAAGGGGATTACAAAATTTCCAGCCTTCATGCACCTATTCCCAGAGCTGTCCCCTGTCTCTCATTGTTGTGTTTCATTTAATGATTATACCCCTTCATGCAAAACATATCCCGAAGCAGCTCTCACGTACCCAATGGCCCAACCACATACATCTTGGAAATAATCGCTCAAGGTACAAATGACCATAATTCTGCCTTCTCTCCAATAACTGGGAGATAGATACACATCCATTCAAGTGTTCTAAGAGGTATTGGCAACTTCGATTTTTGAAGACACAAGTCTGGAATAGAGATGTGATACTCTTTATGGCTTTCAAAATTGCAAACAGATTATCTGCTTTTGAAAAAGGGAAATTATGTATCAGCTAGTTTAACTTCCATTTCCAGAAAAGTCCTGGGACAACTAATCGAGCCAACAACCAAATACTGCGACAAACTAGGGAAAAGAAATAAAAAAAGAGCCAGTATGAATGTGTCAAATTTAATCCTTCTGAGACACTTGTGGATAGGGAAGAATCAGTACATGTCATCTATCTTCTGTTTAACAAGGCTGTTGACACTGTCTGACACGACACTCTCAAACGCTTATTGGGAAAACATGTTCTGTATGAAATGGCTCAAGGTGGTGCAAAATGCTTAGAAAGGCGTTGAGAAAGAAGCTCTCACTGGGTCACTAAATGCCACAGAGTTGCCTTGTCTTCTGTGTGCCTTTCCACAAAGTAGAGTAGAAAATTACTGTATTTAATAAGAGATGAAGTTGGAAGGGGGCACATGCATGCAGCAGAGCAGGATTACAGCTAGGAAAGGTTTTTGAAAAGAACTTAGGAAGTGAGGACATTTACAGAAACAAATCCAGTGAGAATTAATGAGGAATGGCTTATTGCACATGCACAGCGTACAGAGCAAAATGCGCTGCAGCCATTCTGTGGGAACCAACCTGGATCGGGACCCAAATGAAGACTATCAGTGACGCTACGCAAATGTGAGAAGGGTGAGCACTGGACCGGTGCAGGGCACACTGCACAATGAACCACTTCAACCTCCTGCTTGGCTCAGCTTGAGCATTCGGTGTGTCATGTGAAGGTCGATAAGAGACAACAGAATGGAGCTCAAAATACAGAAAGAGACACCAGAAGTCTGGAAAATAAGACTTTGAAGGAAAGACACAAAGACTGAGGGTCAGTCTGGAAAAAAATGGGCTGAGGGCGACCTGATAAGTTTTTAAATCTGGAGAAGACTATCATGGAAAGAAACCAGACTATTTTGTTCTCCATACTGGGTAGGACTAGGAGTTATGGGCTTGCACTTCAAGGAGAAGTTACAGTGAAGATGGTTCAGGTGAGAGTTAGAATCTCCATCAAAGAAGGTTTTTAAGAAAAGGGTGGACAAACTTCTGACAAGAATGACTGATCTTAGCTTTGGGCAGGACATGTTTCCTCCAGATATGCCTAGCATGCCCATACGGTTGTGTGGAATTAGAGGGGGTGTGCAACGCTTTCTTCTAGGATCATGACAACCCAGTGGTGGTTTTTATCATTTGCTCCCGGATGCTTGCTGTCAGCTTTAACATCCGAACATGGTTTTTTTTGTCTAAGAGGACCATTTCCCTCCACTTATCTGTGCTTCTGCTGCAGAAGCCATTTCTCACCCTGCAGAGATACTTAAAGACAAGCAACTGTGAAATCCTGGCGGAGACAACAAAAAGACACCTTAGGGACTCAGGCATTAGAACAATCCTATTTCTGGCCTCAAAGCACAGACCATCACAGGAGCATTTGTAAACAGCGAAAAACAAGAGCTGTCTCTGTTTCTGCAGAGAGCATAGCAGCAGCGGCCGCAGCAGTGCGGCAGCCGGGGCAAAGGGACGGGGGGGAGCGCCGCCCGT
>NW_009692977.1:120634-149745 GCF_000703405.1 Apaloderma vittatum | reverse complement strand
CACTGGAAGCTGCAAATCACCTCTTTTGCACCGGTTCAAAAGGCTATTAGACAAATACAAGGAGGAAATATCCACTGAGACCATTAAATCTGCAGTCATCCTCTCTGTCAAGGAAAGCCCTGCGTCGCTGGTTGTTGGGTGGGAGAATTGCTGCTGTGTGATCACCCTGTTTTTCCACATTTTTTTTTGGTGCTGCAGATGGGACGGTGAGCTGGAGCAACCTCTGTCCTGACCAGCCAGGACCATTCCTGTGTTCTTCAGCTGCGTTCATCTGGGATGGCCACAGACCCGGGGGTCTATTAACAAACTATTGGAGGCTGGAAATGGGACACAAATCCTGTGCCTCCGAGTCAGGCCACATCCTAGACCTGCTGATTTCTGGATGCTCTTCAGCAAAAGCCAAGAGCCCCATCCTGCTGTGATTCTTCCCTAAGCAAGCCGTGGATTTCTGCTGCAAGGGATCAGGACAGGATTTAGCTCCAAGATTTTCACTGCCAAACACATTCTGCCCTGTGCTGGACAAAGAGCAGTAAAACAAACTGGCAAAGCAAATGCCAACCCATGCGCAGAAACATGCTTTTATTTAACTAGCACTAAAATTTTCAGATGCAAATAGCTTATTGAGTTGGACAAAAGTCATGGCAATAAATGTTTCTTTCTAACTTCACCCTACAAAAATATCTTTGAATAATAGGATTGCGTTTTTCCAAAAATATTCTTTTATTGATTTACAGCAGTATCACATTAAAGCACAGCATTAGAGTTCCTTCATTAATGAAATAAGACGCAAAAGTCTTATTATATTAGTGATTTTTGCAGAGTAACTCAGTAAGCTATTTTTAATATTCTCATGGAGGCACGCCAGAAGGATAATATTTTTCTGTTCTATAGCAGGGAAATATACTTTCAGACAGTTTTGACTGACTTTAAATGTGCTTGGATGCCTTAGGCATGTTTTTCATCCCTACAAAGGGACCAATTAGAGAGGAGTCTTGCCATCAGAACAGACCAAAAGCCTGACACAACGAAACCCCACTTGCCACAGTGTCAACAGTGTTTCCCACACATGCTACCAGGGGAGGCTGGAAATAAAGGATAGTCACGTCTCCCTCTTTGAAGGCTGTGGAACGAATTGCTGTTGTGGCACTTCCCTATCAGGAACGCTGCGTTTCATCCAGCTACAGGTAACTGAACAAAAACCTCTGGCCTTTTTCTGTAGCTGCCGTAGAGATGGGAATCCTGTCCCCTTACCAGTTTCCAGTTTGTTCTCACTGCATTGTTTCCAGTGCAGTTCTTTCTCCAGTGTCTCTCCTTTCTATATATTTCCTTGGTATTGCATCTCAGGAAGAGGCAGCACTAAAATATCCCTGTCCCAGGTGACGTCCAGCATGGGCATCACCTCTGAGCAGCCCGGGCACCCATGGATGGACCAAAGCACAGGCGTGATCTCAGCTTCCCTTCTGCTGTGCTGTGACTGTTCCCCTTCATACGATACCTATTCCAGACAGTCCCATATGGCAAAGGGCTATTTCAGGCATAACGAGGGGCTCTTATCAACTTTCAGGCTCATTTTCAGTGGAGCAAATCTCTACTGGGTGAACAGGATCGTAACATATGCGTCAGGGGCTGCCTGAGGCTTTTAAGACAGATTGACATTTAAACCCACATTCTGAACTCTGGTTCAGTGCTGACAAAGACAGTCTCCTTCAGGGAACCTTTGGGTGTACAGCAAAGTCGTTGATTGTTCCCACTGAGAGTCTGAGGCTGCACAGAGCCAAGAAGAGCAGGCACTTATCAGTTGGTTGGTTTAGAGCTCCCAGGTATATGCTTAGAGGACAGCAGTTCATGCTTGGACAAACCACAAAATGCAGACAGACAGATTCTGTGTCATCCCCTCCAAGGTTTTAACAGAAACATCCAAGAGCTGGCACCATCTCCCACCTTCTCAGGATCTCTGCTTCGTGTTCATCACCTTCCCTGCTGGAAAGGGACTGTGTCTTCCTCCTTTCCTTGGTGTCTGTGCAGAGCTCACCAAGGTGGCAGACCACTTTGAAAGTGCCCAGCAATTATCCCTACACAACACAGATCAGGGTCTGTAGGAAACTGAGGTGACTGGCATGGCTCTCTTGAATCATGCTCAGAGACCTTTATGCCCAACAGATATTGCAAAGTAAGAATTCAAATATGCTGCCAAGGCTTTGAGTAGTTACGCTTCATCTGTAAATTTTGGAAGCCAACTTCAAGCTCATTCTTGGAAGCTCTTATTTTGAGCAGTAACTATGGTAGTACAGCAGAGTGGAGATATTTGCAAGGATGGGCCTTGAATCTGAGAAACCTCCAGTCATCCTCACATCCACAGACCTTTGTGCCAGCCTGGCATTGTACCCATCAGAGGCATTTTATCTGAGCTTGACAATCACATCTCAGGATGATGCAGAACTCTTCTGGGCTGTACCTGCCTGTGAGACCTTCTTAGCAGGACTGAAGGCACTTCTAGTTGAAAAAGGAGTCTCTCAGCAGCACTCTCCTCTGCTTCCAAATGGGCTTCAATTGCAAACAGATGGTCATAATTTTGAAACCCCAAGAACCACAGGACAAGATTGCAGCATGCTTGAAAGCACCTTCAGGAATCTCTGGCGAGATCTCCAGTGTGACAATGATGTTTATGGACTACATGCATCCATCAGGAAGGGATCTGTCATGTTTACGTTAATGTTACAATTCCTCTTGTTTTCCTAACATCTTTGCTGGTAACCATGTTCCTTCCGAGCACTGCTCTGGCAGTTTCTGAGTACAGAATGTGCAGCACTTCTCCTGCTTGCTTCACATTAGTCTCTCCTGTAACCGATTTGGACAATAATACTGTAACAAATCCACAGCCACCTTGGTCTCCATGCCTGTCATTTTGCAGCAAACCATGGCCGCTCACGGCCGCAGGCGACAGCAGCTCAGTGGTCCTGCTGCTCGGGCAGTGCTCCTTCAGCTGTGAACAACGCAGAGCCTGTTCCAGGCGCATTTTGTGTTCTCCGGGATTTCTTGCTCCTACCACCCTCACAAACAGAGTCTTGCTGCTTGGTGTTCACGGGCATGCTAAAACTTCGGGCATCCTCCTGATGCCATCTCATAATTAACAGAGCCTTTATGCCCCTGTCCTTCTTTTTCTTCTCTTTAACTTCCCTGGGCAGCTGGAAGCTATGCTTCAGTGTGAGCAGTGCTGCTCTGTGTTTACTTTTACATTTCCAAACAGTCTTTTGCATCCTGACCAGTTCAGCCATCCTTGGCTAAACTGCGTACCACGGAGGACAATGTCTATTGTCCCGTATGCTGCTGGCTGGCCAGAAGGAGACCTTCACATCTGGTATGAGCATTGGAGGACTGTGGTGTGGGGAGAAGCATCCATAAAAGGAACAAACCAAAGTGATCTGATTAGTGTTTAACATCCACTGCTAATAGCAGTGTGTGCTGCACCCCTAAAATCCATCTGCAGTTGCAGGTCCAGCCTCTGCAGCTCTAGGTGCTGCTGACCTCCAGAAGCTTTAACAAGTGCATGGAAGCCCCACAATCAGCCCTGCAGCATGAGGAAGGTGGGGTCAGTGAACACAGAGATGATGGGAGAGCCTGGTTTTGTGTTCACTTCTGTTCGTGCTACCCAGTCAGTGTGGAATTGCAGCCATGGCCATGACCGTTGTTAGCCACAAGATCTATTTTTTTGCCAGCTTTAACATGAGATGGGAATTGTCAGCCTGTGACAGGCTCAGCCCTGCCCTGTCCACTGATGTGTGTCCATTCGGAGGAAGGAGTTTTGGTCTCAGTGAGTTTTATTATCCTCCCTCCTTCCCTGTCCCTGTAGTACATCTTCCAACATTTCCTCCTGGAAAGCCCAGAAGCTACCCAGCCAGCACGACAGGCGAGAGGGACACATTGCTGAACACCTCCCTGGGAGCAAACAGCCATGACAGGCTGTTCCTCATTGACGTGGAAGCTTGTCAGCCTTCACCCAGACAAAACAAGTGCAAAAGAGCAGTGGGGCAAGACAAACAGCTGCTGCCCTACCCAGGCTGGAGAGAGGTTCATGAGCCCTAGTCCAGGACGCGTGAAAGCCACCAGTGCGACAAGGTCACTGGTCACAAACCACATCCCTCTCTGCAGCCCTGCAAGGGCTGACATCGTGGAAACAGGGCACTGGGTGATAAACAGCTCCTTAGGTATTGATACTGATTTATGTGCAAAATCTCCAGGTTCTTAACCTAATTTCTGATCCTTCACCTGTGATGGGTGTGACAGTACTCAGGTTACCACGCAGAGCTCGCTGAAGTTATGAACATCCCTTGCTGTGAAAATCAAAAACATTACTCAGGGAAGCAAAGTACCAACAGCACAACACAACTGAGGAAAGCCATAGTAGAGCCAAGACATGTCCCAGACCTCAACTATCACAATGTTCCCCTCCTGCAGAAGAACTCGGCGAGGTAGTGTGGAAGGCAGGGAAGGAGGGTTTGTAAAGCAGAAACTTCAGCAATATAGGAAGGAAAGTACAGGTTCAGTCCCGTGGGTCCAGAGAAGCCCCATGAAGCGCTCCCAACACTGATGTCTTGTGTCCCCACTTCACTGCCTCCAACACTCGCTCCCCTGAGCAGCAGGATTTAGAGGGATGGGGGAACAAGTACAAGGCAGCAGAGATTTCCCATGTCTTCTGGGAGATGCAGTGCAGGAGAAGCAATGGATATGCAGTCCCAGGGTTGCAGCAGTAGCTACAGAGAGATTTTGCTGCTGCTCAGCAGCGTCAGAAGGAGCAGCCCTCTCCCTGCGGCATTCTCTACATCCTAGCCAGAAACAGGCCTGATTTGGCCCTAAATGCATATATAACAAAGATGCAGCTGTGAATTTCCTCTCTTCTCATTTTAAAATATATGAGCTGGTTTGCACAACCTCAGTATGAAGCAGCTTTTCCCATCCATGAAGCTGTTCTCCAAACACCACCCAAGAGAACTACTGGGAAGCAGCCACAGCGCTAAACATCTGCGCTAACGCATTGTGCCAGATGTTACCAGAAGACGATGCAGTGCCGGGTCTAGAGATGGATTCCTGGAAGTGCCACCCCTTCAAGCCTGCCCAGAACCAGCCCTGAGAAAGCAGGACCTACAACAAACATGGGAACAGAGCGCAAGGGCTATGATCCCAGCCTGTCCATACCCTGGGGAGTTTTTGCTTGTCGCACAGAGCGACCGAGCACACAAGGCAGCACAAGGGCAGACGGAGCTATTGTGACAGGAATGTCGAAGGAATGGAGGAACCAGACCTAACCAGCTCGGAGCAGGTCTCCCACAGAGATCTTCCTGGCTGCAGATTAGCCACAGGATCAGGCTCTGCGTCCGGTCTCTCTGGAGCTCCCCAGCTCTCCATGAGGTCTGTGGCTCCCGCTGCACTGTCAGCGCACAAGCCCTGACCGAGCAGCACCACGGATCATGCTTTCTAAGGATGGGTACCTGCAGCATCTGGTCTCAGTCCCAGAGCAGCCATCACCCCCTCCCTGACTGCTCAGACCTCTCCTTTGGGCTTTGCAAGCAGGTGAAACGCTGCAGTGGAAGTGTGCCTGAAGCCTGGTCCAGCCCCTCTGCAGGAAGATGGAAGCCAACCCCAGTTCACCTCAGATATTTGTTCACCACTGAGGGTGGATGTGGCTCCTCAACAAGCCCAGCAGAGCCCTCCCACTGCCTGAGGAAGTCCCGCACCCAGGACCCAACCCTGGTCTGCATGGGAAGCCCCTGATCTGAGTCCACCCACGTCAGGGGCCGGTTCCCAGGCATTGCAGCCTGGGCTCTGCTGATGACAATTTCCACAAAGTTCGTTAAAAAAAGTGCTTGCGCTGCACTGTGGAGAATGTCATGAGGAGTCTGTGGTGCTGTGTGGTTTCTGTGCCGTTCCTCTGTAAATTGTGCAGAGGTCAGGCAGCTCCGAGCGAAGTGCCTGCGGGGTTCACACATGCACACGTGCACGTCCACACTCACAAACACTTGCGCACACAGACACGTCGTTACAACTTACGTACTTGCTTTCCTTGTTGTCTCTTAATTTAAAAAGTCATTCAGAGTGAAAATATGTTTCCTCTTTGTGAATGGACAAATCTAACACAGATGGTGCATTAACTGGAAACATCTTTTGTTCCAGTATGTTCATATGTTCATTCTGTTCAAGGACAGAAGGCTCCATTTATGATCATCTCTTCAATGTTCCCCATCTTTACAACTTGGTGAAACAAATCATCACCCCTTTCCCTCTTACCAGTACTTCAAAAGCACGGGTTTAGAGACTGTCAATGTCTGGAGAGATGCATCAGTTATAACTTGCTGACGTGGCATTAGGCTGTCTTTGTGTTTGGCTGCAATGGATCTATAGAACTTGGCATCTTTTGGGCTTGCTGCTCACCAGCGGAGAGCACTGTGGCAACCGAGTATGAAGCAAGGGCCAGAGAAACTTTCCCAGATGTTTCTGCATAAAGACGTCATTTCCATTTACATAAAAGCAGATCTTTTAGAAGGAACCAGTGTGTTGCAGCTGAAGGACTTGAAGGTTGCAGCAAGTCCCTAGGTAAGCTGAATTACCCTGAAGAACTATTTAAGTCTCATTTCTTAGTCAATTTTTCTGTTAGGCCAGTTTACCTAGGGACTCACTGCGATAGGTGCTTTCCTTAGCTTTCCCTGCTAGATTCTCCTCTTAGGTACCTGCATGCCTGCTCATTACGATGTTGTGGATATTCCCACTGCCTCCAGAAATACCTAAACATCTTCTCCAGAATCCTCCTGATTTTTGGTATCAGTGAGCTCAATATGCTACCGAGCCCTGCAAGTTAAACACGCACGGAGCAAACACGGTGTTGTTCTTGCAAGAGGATGTTTTCTTCTTATGATTTCAGGACTATCGGGTTTTATAACACAGACCACAGTTTTAAAATCAGGTTTCACATCTTCAGATGTAATTCCCATGTCATTGATCAGGCTTGATCATGAACTAAGAAATGTGTCCTGGATTGAACTTTGCCCTTGACAGCTAGCTCTCAAAATTAGCTACAAAAAAGAAGAGATGCTAAGCACAATTTGCAGGTGCTCCAAACAACAGCCTCGAGAGTGCGTAAATCATGAAAGCAACACAGAAATGACTGCAAATGTAAACAAGATGAAACACAAATGCAAACTGTGCATGGAGACATCCGTGCCGCAGGGAGAGGAAAGCTTATAATGGGTGACACACTTTGTTTATTTAATCACAGACGTGATTATGAGGGAAGGACAGCAAGCAGAGCCTGGACACTGAGCGCGAAGGCTGGGCTGACGGTGGAGTGAGGAGACCCAGCCTCCTGGGGGCTCAGTCCTTCTGGGTGCTGAGCAATGGTCCTGACCAGTGGGGCACTCAGCTCCACCCTGAGAACGGGCTCGTTGGGTATACCGGTACCTCAGCACTTACTGGGCTTTGCAAGTGCCCAGGCTGCAGCGAGCACAGGGATGTGGTCACTGGTGGAAGCATTGCAGGACCCGGCTCAAAGCACACGGAGATGAAACAACAAGGAAGATCGTGCCAAATGTTTCTCCCCGTTTCAGTTTGATTTCTGAAACAAAGCAGCAGCTCTGAGTCATGAGATTAAAATGGTTCTTAGAACCATCTCAAAAGATGCCTGAGAAAGAAATGGGAGGGACTCACACATATCCTCACTGCGAGAGGGGGGTGAAGGCAATTTCACAAAGCTGGGCACAACCTTGGTTTTGGTTAGAGACATCGTGGGACCAAGCAGAGCTAGACAAGGGATGGAGGAGACGGGAACCGATCCCCGACTCCCAGACACCACCCTGACCCTGCACGTGGTGTCCCCACCCAGCAGAAAAGGGAATCCCACCTGGGGAGCGTTGCCAGGGCCCTGCACACCCAGGAGGTTTCTGTGCTGGAGTTTGAGCTTGGGACATGAAACTTGAGAAAATGAGACTTGAGGTGACTCTCAGGCTACCAGACAGGTGGCTGCAGAAGGCAAGGGCCGATCTGCCTGTGAGATGAGTTCTCTGCAGGGTGGGCCATTTCTGTCTGAACACATCCTGATGTATTAGAAACTGAGGAAAACAGTTCTGCAGTGTAACCCCCACCTGACAAGCCAGTTCCTTCATTCTGCACACTGCAGCTAGCAAGGGCCAGGAGCCAAGAGCAATGCTGATCATGAGGTGTCAGGAAATGTTTGCCATGACTTTATCCTTAAAATAACCCCTGCAGACATTTTGCTCAGCAATGAAAGAAAGGTCCCACCCAACCTCCCGGTGCACAAAGCGACATGAACCCCCAAGGATGGGTCATTCAGTGAGCTCCTGTTAAAATGACAACTGGCCAGATGGGAATGGAGTGGGACCATGACTGACTGGGTCCAAGGCAAAGCCTTCACCCTCTGCCACCACTGCCCTGATCTCTCAGCCAGACTGAGAGCACGCGAGAGGTTTGAAACATGCAGGCAAGTGGGTTCCCCTCCTATCTGTCCTAAAGAAAAAAAAAAAGTAGATCTTAGGAAACAAATGAACCTCTCAGTGCCTTAACAGAAAAGTGATGTGTGTGGTGCTTGTGCGAGACGCAAGTCAGAGCTCTGTTATGGAAATTTTGCCCTGTGACAAATATGTTATGAATGGCTTGTCTTGAAAACACGCCAACATGTAGGTGCTGCTATCACAGCATTCAATGACTTTAACTTACTGTCAGCGTTCTTGCGATAAATCATGGAAAACCTGGCTTGTGCTATCTTTAGTCACTGCAATGTTTCACTCTCACAAGTCACTCACAGCTCTAAAAATACAGTTTATATCATTGGATTCCCGGAATTCTTCTAGTTCTTACATTCTGATTTAAGTGGCATTAAAGCTGGGCTGTGCAGTTCAAGGCTGCAGGCTGATATTTCATTGCGGATTAGATATCACCTGGGTTCAATACAATGTTTGCAATATTTATTTGGTTTGGATCCAAAGGTAATTTAGAAAATCTTCCTGTAGATACACCTCTTACCTGGCTATGTGGAACAAGAGCTAGATTTTGTTTGGGACTAGATAGTAATTTAATAACCATTCCAATATAGATTTAAGCTAAAACACATGCTCACCACAAGAACTGAACAGAGACTATGTGGGGTTTCCTCCCCAAAACCTGTAGGTATTGTGTCTTTTCTGGCCTGTGCACTGTGACGTTGTGACGACTTCTAGGTCAGACATCTCTGTCTCTTTTCTTCTCTGTTTTTCTCTTAGGTGTCTTTCATAGCAGTTATTGATACAGAAACACCAAGAGCAAGAAAGTCTTGACCTCCCACCAGCCTTTCTGGATTTGATTACCAGCTCACCAATGGCTGATAGCTTGAGCAGAATTTAATGCTTTCTAATTTTCCCTGATAGCGTCTACGAAGCACGTTACTTTTTTTTTTTTTATCCCAACTGGCAGCTCAACAAAGCCCAGCAATATAAAGCTCCATTTGTGTAATAAACTGTTGTACAATCTATTACTTATGAACACGGGCCCTGAAAATGTGCAACCTTTCTGCACATTACATTAAACGCAAACCAGATGGGCACTTGAAAATCCTCCCCTTTGTTGCAGGGGGCTAAAGGAGCTGGTGGTCAGAAGGTCTATTTCACTACATAAATAAACAGAAGAGTTTAACTACATTATTTTCCAAAATCAGCAATGGGAAACCTATGTGGAAACATTACGAGCAGTTAGCAAACACGCTGCTCAGCCGGAGTGGGCCCAAGGGGAAGTGTTCAGCTCTCCTAATGGCAGTCACCAGCCTGTGGCCTCTGGCCACATGCCTGTGGGCTGGATCTGTCACCTGCAGCAGGAGCTCCGACACCCTAACTTGGAGACACGAATGCAGAGACAGGTGGGTAAAATGAATCTCTTCTCCGAAGGGTGTCTTGGTCAGAGCTGGTCAGCTAAGCTGCAATAGTCACTGGAAAGAAATGGGGCCCTCCAGAGGGGACTGTGCCCATCCTGAGCTGAGTTTCTGAGGCAGAGAAGCTTCATCAGATCAGGCAGGATGTCTCTCACACTTTGATGACTCCGTTTGTGAAATACATTTCACCTTCAAAGTCCTAGGGCACGGTCCAAGGGATGGGAGCCGTGAGCCAGGGACTTTGCTCTCTCTGGACTGTACCAGAGATGCCCAACTCCTCACACACTGAGCATGTGTACGGAGACAGTTTGGAAGGAGCTGTCGGATAGTAAATAGCTCTTGCATGTCCTCTGACACCTTTTCTTGTGTTTGCCAAGTGTCATCATGAAATTCTTTCTGAAATCCACCTGGCTATACTGGCAGTGGGAGAGATGCATGGTCACAGTCATGCACAGAGCCTGCGTCCTCGCTGCCCTCCCTGCTGCCAGGTAGGTGTGCAGAGAAATCATTATCTTCAGTCACACAGGGAATGAGCAGGGTAAGGGCAGTCTTGATGCAAGGCAGAGAAGATAAGAAAAATATTGTACAGCTGTTTCCATTGCACAGCTGCCAGAGATAAGGTACAGGTGTGCGGCGTGATGGGGTGGGGTGAGACAGAATGGGATGGGATGGGATGGGATGGGATGGGATGGGATGGAAGCTGTCATGAGCTGTAGAAAACGATCCTGGGAGCATTGATGCTTCACAGTGTAAGCATTAGCCCTGGTGTCAACAGATGAGAGGGCTTCAAAGGGACCTGGGAGGGAAAAGCACTTTATGCACCCTAAGGGTGCTGAAGGTCACCTGTTAGGAGCTGCTATCCAACTAGAAGGCTGTTTATCACTCAGACACAAGGTGTAGAAGAGAACATTTGTTTTCCTTGGCCCGGTAATTAGGTTCCATGTGGAGGGAGTTACCCTGTAAGCACCTCTCTGACCCCAAACTGGGTGTCAGAGAGCACTGAACCTGTGGGTGACTGAGCCTGTGAAAGACGCACGTGCTAAGCACCTCTGTGTCAGGAGATGATGACCCCTGGTACCTGCACGTGGGACTCCGGTTCACACAGTGCAGGGCAGACACTGTCTCTCATGGTTCCCAGGGGCCTCCAGCACCCTTGGGAGGTGTGCAACTTCTTGCTTTTTGTACCTGTCTTCATGTGCAACCAAACCAACTCTGGGAGCAATAGAGGTGTGGGCAGAACATTGTGTGTCCTCACTGAGAGATGCCATGTATTGCAGTGAGGTGGGGCTTGGTCTCTTCTCCCAAGTACCAAGGGACAGGACAAAAGGAAATGGTCTCAAGTTGCACCAGGGGAGGTTTAGATTGGATATTAGGAAAAATTGCTTCACCAAAAGGATGGTCAAGCCCTGGAATAGGCTGCTCAGGGAGGTGGTGGAGTCACCATCGCTGGAGGGATTTAGAAGATGTGGAGATGTGGTGCTCAGGGCCATGGTTCAGTGGTGGACCTGGCATCACTAGGTTAGTGGTTGGACTTGATCTTAAAGGTCTTTTCCAGTCTAAATGATTTTATGATTTAATGATCTTGTGACTCAACAATCCCGCTACCTGGGCAGGTTGGATTGGTTGAGGGGGTGGAACCACCATGTTGAGCTTGAAGTGCCAGTCTATGGCAAGACAGAAGTGCAAAAGCCCATGGATGCAGTACCCAGAAAAGGTGCCTGCACAATGGGTAGGGTGGAGAGTCTAGGCAGATCTCATCTCTAACTCCAGCATCACCAGTGACTTTGTGAAGCCCTGCAGCCATGTTTGCCTTAGGCTTCTCCAAGGCAATAGTTCACAGCTCCGCCCAAATCAGGGCAGTGTGGACCTGAACTTGGAAGGAGAATATGTCGTAGAGCATGTAAATACCACGGGCTGTGGGGTTGGGCGCAGTCAGGGTAAAATGCAGGCTGACAGCGTGCCATCTCCAGGGGCAGGAAAGGGCATGGGGCTGGAGTACAGCCAGGCAGGCAAGTGTCAGGATTCCTGCTCACTGTAGAGGTAACAGTCTCTCTTTTCCTGGACCTGTGCATCCAGTCCTGGGTTTTTGTAGGTCCCGCCGAATGGGTTTTCTGCTTGCTCAAAGGTGATTTATTTTTACAAATTTAAATGAAATCCCCTCAGCCATTTTTGAGTAATACTAGAGTTAAAAAGACTATTTTCCTATTTAAAAATATTCTAGCTAGAATGTTTTTATTAAATCAAAGTTAAGTCAAATAAAGACTGCAGTTTGAAAGTTCAGACTTGGGCAGGAGCTAGTCCTCTCTGAAGAGCTTTGCCTATGACAGACAGGTGTCTGTCCAATGCCCACCAAACCACGACAGCCAAAAAGAGCACAGAGCAGGGGCCAGATCCTGCCTGGCTGAGGAGTGCACACCCTGTACCCTCAGCAGAGCAGGAGAAGGAGGGGGGTGTCACACACCTTGCATTTGCTTCTCCTTACATGCCTGACAATAGATAAGAGCTTCATCCTTTCCCCCAGCTCATTGCCAGGCCTTGCCTCTTTCAGTGGCATCGTCTTGGCTGGTGGGTCCCTGCTCCCTCCTGCTGCCCCTCCTTCATGTATTTGTGTGGTGAAGGATGAGGGTGGGAGCGGTGGCTACACCAATGAGGGTGTCCTTCGCGGGAGTGGGATATGTGGAGATATTGACATCTTGCTTGCCCAGCTACTGACCCTGCACCTTGCCGTGGTGGGACAGGATAGAAGGTCCCTACTGTGACAGCCCAACGAATGACACTGAGTGGGACAGGGAGACTCTGCCCTTGTCAGGGACAAATCTGCTTCAGGGCTCTGTGGTGTCCTGTGGAACAAAGGGAGGTGACCGCTGGGTACCGCTGTGGAGAGCAACCTGTGGGGCCATGGGATGGCCCCTTCTCTCTTTGGTCCCTTCATCAGGCTGCTCCACCCGCCCTGCAGGAGCTGTCACACCAGAGAACACGACATCAAAGGCAGGCCCAGGTGCCACATGACATGTGTGACACTTGGTGGGCCTGCCAGCTCCTGAGACGATGTGAGATGAAGGGAGACGGCTGTTCCCAAACGAGGACAGCAGGAAGAGCTGAGCCCCTGTGCTGTCTAAATGTGTGAAAGAAAGGGAAAAGCAGCAAAAGGAAGAGAGCAAAGGGCTGGAGAGATGCCCAGACTGTGGGGGGGCTCCTCTTACTTAGACACTCTGCAAAACAGCCCAGCAGAGAGGTGCTGCAGGGGTGGAGCCATCCTGGTGGACCACCAAGTCAACAGCCCTGGGGTCATGAGCCCCTGACACAGGGTCAGCTGCAAGGCAGGCGCTTCCCCTGCTGCAGGGCTTAGTGCAGTTGGTATCTGCACGTCTGTGAGCATGCTGGGAGGCAGCTTTTGCCTATGGGCACCTGGAGATGTTGCTTTCCTTGCCTTCCCATAACAAAAGCCATGTGGGAACAAGGATGCAAAAAGTAGGGATGTGAAAACTACAGAGAAATTATGATTTTTTTACATCACCAAACAGTATGCCCCTTTGCAAATCCAGATCATCTTTCTTGTTACCATATTATCTCAGGTATACTTTGATATCTGGGACTGCAAATGCCCTTGCTAGTGTGACTAAGTCCAACTATGGGCAGACTGTGGGCCCGGTCCTCTGCTGTGTTACTCCAGTCTGACACCAGTACATTGCCATGATGACATCATTTGGATTATTTCTGATTTATAGTGATTGAGAAAAATTGGATCCTGTACAATAACGCAAACAATCAAAGACGCAAAAGCAAAAATAGTGCCTTCGAGCTGCACTTTCACATTGCATGATATTTTGAGGACTTAACGTTGAAAGCCTTGGAGTGCACAAAAGGAATTTTTTTCATTTCATATATTATACAGTTGCCTGAAAGCAACAGCAAACAGCTCCTCAGCCTGAGCATGCTTTACAACGGCTGAACTGTGGGCGTTTCTGTCCATCAGCTTCCTGCCAACAGGTCTCCACTGAAACTTGGATCACTATCTGCCAGCAAGACTAGTTGCTGGACCTATGACCAAGGAAACACAAATGACCCCTGCAGAGGCCCGGGCCAAATTCTGCTCTCTGTTACACTGATCCAAAGCAATTTTGCTAAAGACAAGGTTATCTGAAGCATCGAGTGCTCTGTGAGAGCAGAACAGGTCTATCAGTGCCTTTGCAAACAAAATACCTGAAAATGTTTCTTCTCTGTGACCAACTTCACCCTAATTCCCCATAACTACAGTCAGAACACCAGTCTCTTCCCAAGCTATTGAAATTCCACATTTCAATCAAAATTAAACCAAACACTTGTATCACAAGGAACACGGTAACTGCCTCAGGTCTGACAACAACATCTCAGGCTGACCCAGAACTACTGAGATGAGGAGCCACTTTCCATTAAATCTTAAAATGTTGCCATCAGCACCAAAGATAAAAATAATGGTGAGTCACAAACCCAGAACGAGTGAGAGATGTTAAACCAGCATTTATCCCTTCCCCTCTCTTGACACGGCTGGTGTGAGGAACTCACCGTTCTTCCGCTCCGCAAAGGGCGGTGGCTGGAGCTTGGTGCCATCTCTCACTTCACTGGCAGCCTTTTCTTCGGGTGCCTTTTCTTCTTCATTTCCACCTGGTGCACTTTTGTGGTCCAAGCAATCCTGTTTGGTCACACCATTCATCACCGTGCCTGAAGGGACTGGTCCAGATTCTGGCTGCTCCACTTTGGATGATCAGATAGAGTAGCGGACACTGAAGTGACCTCTGGAAGAGAAAAGGAGCAGATAAGGAAGAAGTTCTCAACCGACCCGTGAAACAGTGAACAAAATCTGGCATTTATGAAGCAATAAGACCACAGACAACTAACTACTTCATCTTGTCTCCTGCACAAGACACCTTTCGGGGGAAGACCTCAGGAATTCCTATTGCCTGCTTGATTCTCTTCTCCTTGTCTGCTGGGTCTGACTCCTCAGCTGCTTTGACAGAAGAATTTCCACCCATAACCATAGAATATTTGCAGAAAGCCAGGAGTGTTGTGAAACAACACAGCCCTGGGGCACCCACAGAAGAGAGCTCTTGAACTACTAGAAATACAGAACAGATCTGCAAATGAGAACAATCTTCTTTTATATAAGGCTCTGGTTTACTGAGAAAACTGGGTGACAGAAGTAATTTCACACAACACAGAGTAGGCTGCTAATTACATGACAAGGATAGCAAAGGATAAATAGCAAACACCAGCTAGCTTCTACACCTGGAAGTGTAATAACACCCTGCAAAGTAAAACACACATGCAAAAACTATTACTTGACATCAAAGTTGTGATCGTAGCACACGTGGTAGAGTTAAAGTCTTTATGAAGGACTCAGCCATGATAGGTAAAAAATGTTGAGACTTTATGAAGGATGGGAGGTGTTTGTTTGTTTGTTTACAGTGTTCTTCTCCAAGGTTTATGTGGGGTTTGTGGTCAAAACACGTCAGGAAAACTCTCAGGAAATTCTGCAAATTCAGGCTGTGCTTCTACAAGCATCTGGGCCAGGAGGTGCTTCCCTCGATGCCACTTGTATCTCACCAGAAAAAGGGAGGGGAAGGATTCAGCTCATGCCAAATGTATTTGTGGGATGCAGGCACATGGCCCAGGAGGAGCTGCTCATACTAAGCACAGCAGAAGAAAGCTGCAAGAACCGTTTCAACGAAGCGTTGTCCAAATAAAAAAAAACACCTTCCAGATGCTAAGTGAAAGTGAATGCCTGTAAGAATCAGCACCAGCTCCTAATGAGTCCCATCAGGAAACAGTTGAGGAGAGCTAAAAAAGGTCATTTGTAGAGAACAAGAATAGAAAAGTGCAAGATTGACTCAGTGATAAAATCTGATTTAATACAAAAATGTTACCAATTTACTGTATAAGGAAGTAAGAATAGTGCATTGTGTCTGATACCGTCTCCTCCACACCGTGGGTGCCAGGACGGCCTCACACCCCTTTTTCTACCCAGTACCAGCAGGGATTTTGCCATCTGCTTTCTCATTCATCGCGCTGCCTGTCCCCACCTGCCCCAGCCCCTCCTCCACAGCAGTGTCCCACCGGCTGCAGGTCAGACACCGCATCTGCCTCTCCTGCTTCACACGGTGTCTCGTTGCTGGGAGATTCGTTGTAGGGTGCCCACAGGGTGGGTGCAACAGCTGGGGAGGAGGTCCCAAAGATGTCTCTGCCATTTTATCACTTTGTAGTTGGGACATAAAAGTGTCCCCTGCGTGCATTGCCTAGGACAGACTGTGCTCGCACTCAACTCTGCTGTCTGGGCTCTGAAACAAAATGCAACACCACACTCGACGCAGACTTAGTCCTTACCGCCAGACCCTCCCTGCTGCTGTGTGCTCCACACCAGCGCCTTCTCCACTCGCCTTCGTGGCACTTTCCTCATCTCCTCTGCTCAGCTATTCCTACCCAAGTCTGACACGCTGCACCGGGAAACAGCCCTGCAGGCATCCACCGAGGCCAGGGCTGTGCTGTGCGCCACATCTTTGAATTGTCAGTCTCCATTTCCACCTCTGCTTGAGCATTTTAGCTGCCTTGAGAAGCTCATGGTCTTATTTCTAGTGGTGCAGCTGCGAGGCGAAGCACCATCCCCACGGCGAAGGGCCACCATCTACTGCACAACCAGCCACTGGTGGCTGGAGGGCTGCAGACCCACTTGGGCACAAGCAGCATTAGCCTCTAAGATCTTTTTTTTAATTCATGACTAACACGGAACATGCAATAAACGTTTACATTGCTATTTTAAAATTTACTTTTTTTTTTTAACTTTTAGAAGTTGCTGATACGATGCATCTTTCCAGTGGAAACAGTGGGTGATGACAGGACAATCCAGCAAACTGCATCTGCTTACAAAAATGAGACTTTGTTCAAATGAACACTAAATCTTTGATAAATTAGTCAGGCCTTTGGTGACGTACATGTTGAACCAATATGACAGTTTTATACGGATTATGATTATTAATGTTTTTGAAAAATAGAGAGTGTGAGCCAGACATCCAGGGCTGAAGCTGCAAGACCACCAGCAGAGGCAAAAGTCTTTCAGGAAAGCTTCTTTCAGGCACTGTGCACAATCTTTTTTGCTCTCAGAGCATATGAAACATTTTAATTTGCAGTGAGTGTTCTGGGGTCCTCACTGTCTGAGCCAGGAGGTCACGCTGTGACCCCGGAGACGCATACTTTCACAACACACTCAAGCACCACTGGCTCAATGGTGTTTTTTTTCTGAAGTCAAATCTGGCCTCAAAACATTCCACATTGTTCACTCGCTTCAGCCTGAACTGATTGTATTTACAAAGCTTAAGCACAATTTTGAGCCTCGGAGCACATCTCCCATCAACTACTACTGCCAACACATAAATTGCACGGCTATACACAGCACAGGCCATGTCCCATCTCCCTCTGCCTATAAATATTAAGTTCATAAAGCTGGACTACCATGGTAGCTGAGGGGTTCTTCTTTGTAAGACACTGGAGATCTCCGGAGCAGATGCTTGGTTTAGAAGCCTCCTTCCTTTCCCTTCAGAAAGCAACGTAGCATGGATGAGGATCAGATTTGCTTCCCCCTAGACATGCTTGTCCACCCATAAAGGCCCAGATGGGGCGTGGTTGTGTATTTTTCCCAAGGTCTTTGGTTCACATATAAATCCAGGGTTTTCGGAGAGCAGCCTCTGTCAATACAGTCAGGGAAGGTGCAGCACAACCACAGCCTCCCTGGCCAGGTCTTTTCCTGGGCTAAGTCAGTGCAGATCCACAAAGGCCAGGCACTTTGTCTCTTGTTTGACTTTTCAGGGTTTCCTGGGTGACGAAGTGTCTGTATCCCACTGCCACTGTCAGGGCTTTTCTGGGCATGAGAACACAGCTCTTCAGCGCTAGCAGAGAGGAGATGCTTGGAGATCTGTAGTTCTGCAGTCCTGCTCTCCAAGGATGAATGTTCCTGCACAGAGCAAGCAGGTTTGGAAACCAGAAGCTGAGGCAAGTGCAGCACAGGAATGGACCTGAAGCATGGCTGCAGGTTCCCAGACGTCCCTTTGGGCTTCAGTGTTCCTCAGCTTGCAGCCAGAGTCACTCACCGAGGAGACAGCCCCTGCACAGGGGCAGCTTGGGGAGACCAGCTCTTCCTCCGGCTGTCAGGAGGAAGACGTGGTCTCTGTTCCCTCCATCCATCACAGCAAGGGGCTGCCTGTCTGCTGTTTCCTCCAGTCCCTGTTTTCTGTCTCTGCTGAGCCCTGGCTCTGTTCTTCTGCCACCCAGCAGCCCCCAGCCCATCACCACCAACCTGCGCGTAGGGTCACAGTCAAAAACTGCTGAGCATCCGGGCTAAACCCTGAGCTATCCCTGGTCTCACCCAGCCTGGGCAATTGGTGTCACTCAGGCTTTGCAGAGGTGCAAATCACCCTGCATTAACTGGATGAGAAGCTCACAGACATGTCACCTGGGGCTCTGTAGGCAGCTCCCAGTTTGTTACAGCTGCAAAGAAGCCGTTTTCCCACGCAGCAAAACTTTTCATGATTTTTATAATTTTCCCTGATTCCGAATTGAGATAGGAAGATATTGCAAAATAAACAAGAGGGAAAAAAAGGGTAGCTCACTCATAATTTTTCACTGGGTAATTCTAAAATATTTTATTTTTTTAACATTTCAACTTTCTCCTAGGGAAAATGAACTAAACCATTGAAATCAAAAATTATTTTAAGAAGTAGAGAAAAAACTTTATCTCCCTGAGAAACAGTTTTGGCTTCAGCAGCTCATCTTCCAACAAAAAAAATTATTTGGCTGAAAAATTCCTAGATTGAAAAATTCACTGTCCATGTCTCAGCAATCCCCTTCCACATCTCAGGTCTCCACATGTCAAGCAGATGCCTGGATCAGGCCTCTTTCCAGCTTTCCAGGAGCGAGCTTCGTGCCACAGTACATACCAAAAATAGGACCTGCCACTCACTGGAGCAAAATAAGACCCTCCCTGAGCCCTGCTCTGGGAATTGATATGGGGACAGACACTTCTTCCTCTGCTCAGTGCCACTGCTGTCCTGCAAATGCACCTTAGCAGCACCACCATCCCCAAAAAAAATAAAAAAAGGAGATGGAGAGTCTCTCTGCCACATGTAGCATGGCGGGCTCCAGGCTTGATCCTCTGAGCAGAGACCTTCAGCACCATTTGACACACCCCTGCTCAATACACCCCTTGACCTGTGCCAGTTGGACCTGAGGCATCTCCACTGGCTTGAGACACCCCTGTTTGCGCACCTGACTTCTGTCTGTAGCCTGCATAGGATTAGGCACAACACTTCAAAATGCACTTTGCTTCTAACCTTTAGGAATCACACTTCCATGAGGCTGGCTCACGCTCAGGTTACCGTGATGTAACACACACCATCTGCAGTTATTCACTGCCCAGCATGGACTCATACATCTAATCTTCACCTTCTCACCTCTTCCCCTGTGCCACCTCCTGCATACACAGAGATGGGAATGACCACAGCTTATGTTTCCTCAGATACTGGATTCATCTAAATGTTCCCCTGCTTTCCTGTTTGCTCTATCGGAGGTTGAAGTGGACGTGAATACATGTGCAGCACCTCTTAAGAAATCATGACCACCATAAAACTTTAAAGCAAAATTATCAAATTCTTCACGTGTTTGTTGTGGTGTGTTTGTATTCCTGCGCTTCTGCTTGCAGGAATCTTGCTGATAAAACTCTCACGAAGTGTGGAGTTTGTGTGTTTCAGCTGATGTTTACAGTGCTCAGACAGTAAGAGTAGCTCTGGATTCCCGTGGGCAAGTGTCCCGTGGACATTTGCACTTGGTTGTTGCCAATGCTGATCAAATCCTGCTGCATATACGCTCCAGCAAGAGGCTGGTCCTCCTTAGACCCATGTCATCTTTGGCAAAGCAGAAGACATCTCTGCTTACTTGCCCCTGTGCTCAACACAAGACACTTTTGCTCCTTTGTGACCATCCTGGGCCTACCAGGGAATGCAGCACTGCTATTATCGCATTGTTTTCCTCGCAGATGAGGTTCCCCTTGCATGATTCCCCTCATGCCTCCTCAGGGACGCAGAAAACCCCATCCTATGATGACGCTGAGGGCAGCGGCACGGCGTGAAGCCTGCAGGCTGTTTCCCACAGATCTGCGTATTCCTCCCATGCCCTGGAGAAGTGACCTGCTCACCACTTGAACCTCCGTGCAAGGAGCTGCAGCTCAGGAGGAGTGCCTGGAAAGGTCTTCAAGGGATTTCCCCAGTGAACGGAAGATAATCCAAGGAAACCTGCCACAAGCCTGGATAACCCCCTTCACTGACAAGTTATTCTGAGCAGCTTCTTGTGCAACCCCTCTGTGGGGCCAGTGCCAGGACCCAGGGAGCAGAGCGGTGCAAACATGACACCATGAAATCTTCCCTCAGGGCAAACTCGCCTAGTATTTGGTGACATTGTGATCCCCATGCTCAGCAAAGTTTGCCAACTGTTTACACCTTCAGGGGTTTTAGGATAGTATCTCCTTCCCAGCTTCCAAATTCCCAGCATTGACATCTGCTCCAAGCTGCTCACAGGTCATGTGGCCTGAGATGGCAGCAAAGAGCCCCGTGATGGAAGGTGGCAGCTGTCTCCATCCAGGACAGCTCCTGGCCTTCAGCCTGGGCAGGATGATGAGAGACAGGGGCTGTTCTCTGGGGAGCATCTCAGCTCTGGCCTCAGCCCTGTGCCCTTAAGCTATTTTGAAAAGGAGTGATTTCTCCTTCATTTTTTTCACAGAAGGAAGCTTTAAGTTGGCAAAAAACAGTAGAGGAAATGGCAATCAGGAAATGGGTTATTAGCCCAGACCCTCCCAAGATCCAGCTCGCGAACTGATACTCTGCTTGTATATCCATGTCCGTGACACATCTGCCAGCACCCGAGGCCCTCTCCGGGAGAAGGACTCCCCCATGCCACACTGTGGGCACAGTCAGGCTGGTGTGACCTCTGTAATGTAGTTTATTATATTCTAGTAGCACCCAGAAGCTAATCTGGAGAGTGCATATCATGTGCAGCACTGCAGCTATTATCATCTTGTGGAGGCAAAGGAAGGCAAACACAGAAAATGTCAGAATTGAAAACCTTAAAAATGAGGCTGAATGACCATGGTTGGCACACGGTGACCATCACAAGAAGGCAAGACTTCCAGGGTGGGCACAGTGATGTAGCTAGAGTCTAACACTGGCAGGAGGTGTCTCCTTGGAGGGCGACCCACCTGATGAGCACTGACTATCACCAGGACATCCCAAAGCACTGTCAGCCCTCTTTGTGCCCCTGCTTGCAATGCTGCAGAGTGGACACTCCTTCCCTTGCTAGCAAATTGCCCATGAACATGGGACATGCAGCACAGATGGGATGTGAGGCGAGCCTGTGGGGACATTTCTGAGTGACGAACTCTAGGGAAATGGCAATGGCAAAGCACTCTTCCTGTTCCCTAAAGCACCCATTTCTTGCCACTGGCTGCAAAAAGACCCTGTGAGATGAACTCAAATGGAGATATCTAGCATCAGCTGAGACAGCAGCCACACAGTACAACTTCTAGTGATTATTCCAAGGTGTTCAACCTGCAGTCCCAGCTTTGCTTGGAATCCCTTCATCTGTAGCGGCTTGGAAAAAGAAATTATTTCTTTGCTGCAAATGGCGAACAAGCACAGCCCTGGTTGCTTTGTGGACAGCCAACAAGTGACTCCCCCCAGACCACACACTGCAGCAGAGGGCGCACATCTCATCTTTGGTGTGGCCAGAAGAGAAATTCTGAGCCCTTGTACATCACGTTTCCCAAGAGAGATGGGAATTTTGAATGATCTGGGTCCAAATGGAATACTTATTCAGCACCTTACTTAGATGTTTTGTTGAGTCAACAGTCCCTATGTTGGCAGCTGGAAGAGAGAGGCTCTTCGGAGAGCCCACCAGCATGGGTAAGCTGAGGTGCTGAGACTGAGACAGGGTGGAGAGGATGCCCTTTATATACTCTTTATCCTCAAGTTTTGATGCCTTCTCCTATAGCCCCTCTGCTCCTCTGCACAGGCTCTGTGTTGGCACAGAGGCAGCCTCAGCTCCTGGCACACTCCAGGGAGAAGTCCCTAGAGCCAGGGACCCATCCACAGGAGGGGTGTGAGTGATGGATGGATGGCGGTGTAAGGGACGGATGGCAGTGATAGCGCTGGGACATTGCACTGTGCTGCTGACACACACAGCAGATGCTCCAGAGGGAAAGGGGGAAAAACAGATTCATCCACATAGGGTGAAAGCAAGCAAGTTTTGAAAAAAAGAGGAGAGTCTGCCTGAGCAGCAAGACTTCAGGAACGATAGCAGTAAAATTTTGCTTCTGGGTATCAAAGACAGAGGACGTCTTCATGTTGACATAAGGTAGCCTAAGCACTCCACCTGTCTTAACTCATAAAATCATAGAATCATAAAATGGTTTAGGTCAAAAAGGACCTTAAAGATCATCTAATTTCAACTCCTCTGCCATGGGCAGGAACACCTCCCAATAGACTGGGTTCCTCCAAGCCCCGGGAAACCTGGCCTTGGACACTTCCAGGATCTACAAGCTCTCATTGCACAGGCTGCTGTACTACCGCCCTCGACTACAAACACATTGAGTTTTGTCAGCTGTGGCTGTGGTTTCTTCATTTGTCTTGAGATTAGAAGTACTTAAGGACTGCAGTTCATGTGCTACCTGGTGTTTGCCACCAGTTCTTAGCTGTGCTCCTGTGGCCAGGGCTATTTCCTGGCAAAACAGTCTGTTAAATATACTACTATAACTTTACTGGACAATGCATACAAATAGTCTTGAGTTAGATAAACCACATCCTTATGAATCAGGGCCATGCTTGTAGTTTTTAAATAATCTTAAAATAAACGTAAAACTCTTAAAATAAGCGGTAATATTCTGAGTAGGCTGAGAAGGCTCAGAAGACAGTTATCAATCTCAAATTTGTTCTTGTTGCTTGTTCTATTTGCAAAACTGCTTTTAGGCTAATCTTGTGAGTTGTTTGAGCCTGACTCATGAGTCCTGAGTGCTGGGGCTGGTGCTGCTTGGACCCTGGACATAGGGTGTGCACCTGGGGACAGCCCCATTCCCGGCAGCCTTGTTGGGTTAAGAACACAGTTAGGATGAGACTCTTGGAAGAACTAAAAGTTATTTCTAAACTCTTATTTGGTTTGAAGTGGTTTTATTTATAAACATTGAGCAATTAATTGTTCCTACTGGTGGCAATGCAACCTGGACTGTTTATAAAGGACTCTTAGTTTGAAGGAAACAGCATTGTTTTCAGAACTTGATTTAAATGCAGCCCCAACCAAAACTAATTTTTCAACTTTTCCTGTGAAATGGGAATCCCTTCTGGTACTTAACACTGCCAGCATCACTGTTACCATTGACACTGACACTGCTTCTACTACCGAGTCGGAGGCCTGACAGCTCCATAACCAGCAGCTTTCTCACGTCAATTAAGTGTGGATTGTTCCCAAGGCCAGGCCCTACAGCACAAGTGTCCAAAAAATCCAGACTGAGATTTCTCACAGCATTGCCTTGGATTCGGGAAAAAACTTACTGACATGGAGAGCTGTCCTGTACTTGGCAACCTGGAGTCTTCCACCAGAAAGGTGGTTGTGCCTCTTGCAAGGCTGATTACCCTACAAAGGGACCTGCAGCACCAAAATGAGACATGTAGTTCTACAGGTCAGTGCTGGGCAGGACAAATTCTGTCTCAGACCTAGGTTTGCTCACCCTTCTCACAGCGTGGATGCCCTTCACACTGGGTTTGTGCAAGGTGCCCACATTCCAAGGTCGCTCCCTCTTTAGCACTTCTGCTAAAGGCCGGTAGAGCCCAGCTCTCAGGTCAGATTCTTCCTGCGTGTGGATTGTGGCACCATGGCCACCAAGCAGGTCAATGTGTGATCAGCCACCCCCGAAAGGCTCTCCTGGTGATACTTGCACCCCTACCAGCAGCTGCCTCCCCACATTTCTGCAAACAAACATTGGCTTCTCCTGTAGAAGGTCATTTGAATGACTTCAGTTATTACTGCATCATTTAACCGTGTCCTAATTTTGCGGCATTTGCGGTTATGTCTGATCTTTGTCTCTCCTATTTTGTTACATTTGAAAAATGTAATAAACAAAATCTTTCTGAAAGAAAGAAAACACGGCAGAGATTTGAAATGGAAAATGAGTGCAAACTGGACCCACGCCTCTTTATTAGATGCCAGAAGGAGGGGAAGAAACAAAACCCACAATGACAAACACTGTTAATAAAGTGATGAAGGCGGCTCTCAAACAGGAGTGCAGCCGGAGGCAGAGCCAGCTCGCTGGCCTTGGATGGTCCCTCTGCCCGGCGCAGGGGCCTCGCCAGCCTGAGTTGGCACAGGGAGCATTCCGTGGGTGGGAAAGGCCACAGACTGACCTAGCAGAGCTTTGGGAAAGGTCCCAGACTGCTGGCAGAGGACTCGTGCCCAGGGGGTGTGTTCCTGCTGCGGCAGGGACTAACCTGAGCCAGACTATGGTGCAGACCTATGCGTTGAGTGCGTCATCCTCTGTGTGTTGCCTCTCCAGCCCCATGGCTGTGGGTCTGAACACTGAATGAGGACACATCTGGTGACAGGGGTCACGTACAATTCTGCGTTTCAGCTTGGTGACCTGAAGCTTCTCTGCCTTTGGCTACCCCAGAAAGCGAGAAGCCAGGAAAGGCAGGGCAGCTGCTGATCTCGTTAGACCCTGTCATCCCTTTGCTCAAAGTTTAGCAAAACTACAGGGTTTATTTGTGCAGATATCTGGCTCTCTTGCCCTTGGCTGCCAGCACAGGGAGCAGCTGGAGCACTTCGTGCCCCTACACAGAAGGCAGCTACGCCCTGGTCTCTCCCACTGATTCATCTGTGTTTCAGCGTGCATCCTCTGCAAGCCACTGTCACCTCATGAATTAACACAGCTGCCCAGTAAGAGCACCATAGGGAATCCAGACATAGCTTGTCTCATGTTCATTGATGATGTCTTAGAATCATAGAATCATAAAGGTTGGAAAGGACCTTTAAGATCATGGAAAAGAGAAGTAGAAAGTGGCTACTGCTGCACGCTAGGTCCAAAGGGAAAAAGAAGGAACAGAAAGGAGGTTCTGTGTTCAGCGACGAAGTGTTATTTGGCTTTTAGATCTGCTTCACGGCACTTTGCTCCATCCAGAACCATCACAGTGTCCACCACCCCCATGAGGACTCTCAGAAACAGCACAGCTGGCCCTGTGCCAGCACATGAACATCCTTTGTGCTCAGAGGTGGGACAGAACAGCTCTTAGTGCCCCTGACACTGGATGTCCCCAGTGGCTGGCAAAGGGCAGAGGAGTCTGGACTGTGACTGTGCTGTGAGGGGATTCCCTCTCCAGCTGTTGTGCTCCCCAGCCACCGCTGAGGATCAATGCTGAGCCCTTGAGAGGTCTCTGCACACACCAAGTCCTGAAGGGGGCCCCAGTATCTACGGGAGAGACATGATGGGATGATCATGATGCACAATCATTTCTCGACAGAAGAATGCAGGCCTAGGGGGATCAGCATCAGTCTTTGGGTCTGATCCACTAAAATGACCTCAGTCACCAAAGTCACCAAATATCTACCTGTTCTCCCTGTACCCACAGGACTTTTAGAAGTGAAACTCCTGGGTGAACGCAGGTGAACACACACTTCATCCCATAAAGCAAGGGAAAAAATGCAGATAGACCTGACAGTCCAGCTAAGGGCTGTGTGGCTTCAAGTCCAATAAACATATTACTGTGCACAAGATACCTCACCCAAGTGCACAGGAATGACGCCAAAGAAGCAGTGCATTAGCTCCAGATCCCATCTCTAGGCAAAATGCTCTCAAAGAAAGCAAGCTCCTTTCTCCATCCCAAAAGCCAAGGCTGCATCAGGGGGAAAGAAAACTTGTGGTTCCTTCAGACAACTAATTAAAGCTCTGTAGCACGGGGATGGTAAACCACAGTGCAATAAAGAATGCCAAGAACTGGAGAACCCCTCTCCTTTTAGCACTCTTCCAGAGATACTAGCAAATGAAACATTCAAGCCCCATTATCCCATGATTTAATTTTTCACTCTAGGATCATTCCTGTCATGTCATAAAATCCCTTCCATTAACTTATCAAGCTCCATCTAGAAACAACATAGGCTCCTTGCCCCTACTTTCCCATTTGGAAGTCAGTTCAAGAACGACATTCTTCTACTGGCTAGAAATTTTACTTTATCCTCCAGTCTAAATTTATCTGCAAAATCACCCTGACTCAAAGAACCAGGCCTGTGACCAAAAAAGGGCCATATTTAGGTAAGTACAGGTGGGATTATTGCAAGAGGCAAAGCTTGGCATTAGCAGGAACTCCAGGTGCAGTAGCTAATCTCATCGCTGCTCGCTCTTATTTCAGTGACCAGGACCCACAACTCCCTGAAACACCTGAGAAATCAATTCTCTGGCTGTGTGGGAAAGAATCAAGAGACACAATAAAGCTGCAAAGGAATTACAGACCTCTTTCCTCGTGGATGATATTGTTGCCAGAAAAAGAAAATAAAAATTATCACGCAGTTGTAGGATAGATGCCCAGTGTTTCCATGCAGGATCCAGATTCCTGTAGGAATATCCTCCCTGGAGGAGCTGAGCCTCCTTGGAAAGTACACATATATAGCTATAAGAGAGGTGTGCAGTGAAGTGTCTCCATTGATGTTTTTTCTGTATCTCAGCAAGTAAGATTATTTGGGAAGCGGTGTCCAGGGGTGAGAGAAGAAACCTCTCCAGTCTCACCAAATACCCCAGAAAACCTCCAGCTATGACTCCCCCTGACGCAAGGGTGTTATACCAATGGATCCTCACCCCCAAGACACAGCCCACGTCAACAGATTTAAGCCTTCCCTAACCACAAACAAATGGAATCTCAGCACCAAAGACATCAGTAGGTGTAGCCAGGTTCAGCAAGGTGGAGTAGAGGCATGACAGATGGGGTAGCTCAAACCCTCGCATCATCACTGGACACATTGGTGGAGCAGTGACGAATAGCTAGAAGGTGTATTTTACAGGGCAGACGCATCCAAATGGTTTTTGCAGTCTCATGCATCAGGTCTGCTAGAGCTATTTGAAGGCACCTGGAGAAAGGTGACTTGAGTGATCTTGGATTTACAGAACACTTCTAACCACTTCCCTTACCAAAAACTGTTAAACAGCTGTTACAGAATATGAGTGCTCAGAAACAATGAGTAAATGGTAGGTTTGTTGTAGTGAAGGCAAAAGGCATGGAATTGTACTAGGGCTTGTGCTGGTCAACATAAGGATCTAAACAAAGAGATTGAGAAATTTTCCTTCTAATGCCCCGTGCTGATGAAAAAGAAATCTCATATGGAGACCTACAGAAGGATATCCTGATACTGACTGGCAAGGGATAAAAAAGCAAAGGCAAAGTAATGTCCATGGGGAAAAACAATCCACAGAGAAGAGCAACAAGGATGACCAAAAGAAAGATGAAATGGGCTGGGACTCAGCGTGGAAGGAGAAGACTGAGGCAGGAGACCTCAGTCTGGAGGACGGCCCAGACAGGAGTAGTCCAAGCAGTGTCCGTAGGAAATAGTTGTTTGTTTCAGGAACTATGGGGAAACAATGAAGTGCTCAAGCATCAGGTTTAAAAAAGACAAAAGGAGGGATCTTCTCAGCCACTTTATAGTCAAACTGTGTAACTCTTTGCTGCGGGACGCTGCACATGCTCAAGGGTTGTGTGAGTTCAAAAGGCGCTCACATACATTCATGAAAGAGAAATCCAACATGAGATATTAAACACAAAGGTGCTAAGCCTGGTTCCAGGAGCCTCTGAGGCACAGGCGATTAAAAGAAAAACCCACAGTGAGAAGGGTCCCTGAGCATTCAGCGCTCACCTCTAGCCATGTCTCCAGAGTTGGAAACCAGACAGTCAACTGGCTGACCTGCCTTTTGAGCATTCTCACACCCTCTGTCTTCCACAGATGAATGTGCTGCAGCCACTGCTGGTCAAATCCGGTCTGTGGCACGGTGCAGTCTGGGCAGGGAGGAGAAACACTTATGGATCAGGAGAAGGTGAAGATTTGTAGCAAGGGCTCTTGAGGCCTGGATGAAACTCAATGTGCCCAGCACAGCAAATGCTCCAAGGCTGTAGGAGCTCTATGGCCCCACCACGTCCCCCTGTTGCCAAAGAACATTCCTCAGAGCTACTTGCTAAAAAATGGAATCTAAATTTCCGCCTTCTTGTGGCAAAGTAAAAAAAAACATTAAAATTAACCAAATTATACCCTGGCCTAAACAAAAGAGGGCTGGGGCTGCCAATTTCACAATTATCCCAAATGGCTCTTAATATGACACAGATAAATAGTTTCCAATTACTCAGTGGAACAAGGCTGCCCTGAGGGAAATGGAGAACAATATATTACAGGGGCCAGAGACCCAGGAGATAAGGATTTGCACTCCACTGCTCCTGCTGCAATCCACATGTGGCGGGGGATGGAGGCAGCAGGGGGAGAGCCCGTCCTAACCCACACCCTGATGGGACGGGTTCTCCCAGCAGCACACGGGCAGTGGGACACCAGGCGATGGATCAGCGAGAGGAGGTATCAAGGGTTTTGCAGCTTCTGCTGACAAGACAGCTGAGGCTGGGCTAAGGGCTACTGACCGACTGCAAGGTGCTAGGACTAACACAGTTGACCTCTCCAACCCGGCTGCAAGTGCAGGGAGCTCTCTGCCGAGGGCAAGCTGGGCCTGGGGCAAACGCTGGTGGCACTGCACACACAACAGGAACATGCTCTGGGCTGCTCCTGGGCCTCATGCTTATCTTGTTGCCCATAGAAGTCAGGCTGCAGGAAAGCGTGGGTTTAAATTCAGGATGAGGTACCTCTATAGGAGAAGGAGGAGGACAGGCAGCGACAGCCTTTGTGTGTTGAGCAGCATCCTTGGACAGCTCTGGGCAATGTGTGTTTGCCTGTGCTTTGGCCCTCTAATGCAGCATCATTTCCAGCATGTTCTATTTAAAGATGGTAGCTCACAGTCTTCCACTACCCAAGGCTAGTTTAACTACAAAATCTGGAGAAGTCTGCAAGAGGACTACAGGTGTCTATGCTCTTCACACCCCCTGGGATGGAACAAAGCTGCTCCCCAGGACAG
>NW_009692977.1:113286-120603 GCF_000703405.1 Apaloderma vittatum | reverse complement strand
CAGCTGTGCAGGATTTCTGTCACCCAATATATATATTCCTGGAGACCCTTTTCTCTGATTTTTTTTTCTCTAGTGGTACTCCCTGGCCATGTAAGTGTCTCCTTCTCTCCCAGTGGTCCTGAAGGCCATCCATATGTGAATTTATTTCTGCAGGAGATCCCTCACGCGTGTATAATCCGGGCAGAAAAGCATTCTCTGTTATTGATGACCCCTGAGACTGAGACCCAGCTCTCAAAGGCAGACACACCTGAGAACGCTGGTTTTACAATCCCATGCATTCGCCACCTGGTTAGGCCTCACATGTGCCCAGACTCAGGGATGCCCTCAGACCAGGATTTGCCAGCTTTTCCGTGTGCCCGGGAGAACTACAGATGTTTGCTTGCAAAGGCCTGTCCTGTGATCCCTCAGCCCTGGGAATCAAGGTCTGGAGATGGTGCTGGACAACACAGGGACTGTGAGAAAGCAGCTTACAAGCCGTGATCGTATCTGCTGCTCCTGACTGTGATTGGGGAAATCTCATCTTGCAGCCCCTCCCTGGCATGCAGTGACCTGCATCAAACACCACTTCCTTGCCTCCTGCCCAGGAAATGGACCCGTCTGGGGCAGGAGAAGAGTGAGAACGTGATGGCCAGCGTGCTGTAGGCAAAGAGATGTGGACATCCCAGAGTCTGGCCACTCTGCCAGTGGCACAGCTGTCACTGGAGAACAGTTGAGAACTTTTTAAAAGAGGTTGAAGACTAGTCCTGAGCTGCCAAAAAACCACAGAAATCTCAGGATAGGAGCTATTTTTCTGATGTAAATGTATAATCATAGAATCATAGAAACATCAGGGTTGGAAAGAACCTTAAGATCATCAAGTCCAACCTACAGCTCTACACCACCCTAACACTAAACCATCTCCTGAAGTGCCACATCCAGCCTTTTTCTAAACACGTCCAGGGATGGTGACTCCACCATCTCCCTCAGCAACCCATTCCAGTGCTTCACCACCTTTTCGGTGAAGAAGTTTTCCCTAATATCCATTCTAAACTTCCCCTGGCACAACTTGAACCCATTCCCTCTTATCCTGTCGCTATTCACTAGGGAGAAGAGGCCAACACCCGTCTCACCACAGCTGCATTTCTGGGAGTTGTAGAGAGCAGTAAGGTCTCCCCTCAGCCTCCTCCTCTCCAGGTTGAACAGCCCCAGATCTCTTCATAAGACTTTCCAGGGAGCCTGGGAAGGTGATAAGTGCCATAACCATTAATACTGCAGCACAAGGGAGGATATGGATGTCGGTTACCTTAGAAACTTGTAGAGGGGTAATTTTCTGATTCATATCAGATCCAGAACCAACACATTAAAATTACATATGAGTTTGTTTTAGCAGAGTAACCGAAAGCAGATGCCGAATAGAGCAGCCAATGAGATGTGTGAGGACTCCCCGTGGGTGCGCCCAGCACACAGGAACAACCAGCCCAAGGAAGGATTTTCTTGCTACCTAAAGCAGCCTACTGTGTTCAGGGCCAGTCAGGCTTGGCCACTGTGAGCCCGCTGTCTCCCACAGTCTACCCTGTCCTCTACCCTTGTTCAGAGTCCCTTTGTCCCTTGTGACTGACATAGTGACAGAACATATCCTGAATCCTCCCTGATGCTCTGCAGGTCTTTCCTCCCCTGCCTTGGGTGGGTTTGGTGCACCTATGAACTCCTGGGCAGATGAAGCTTTGTGGGGAAAATTGGTGGACCTCAGCTGTAGACTCCCAGGGGTGAGCTCAGAGGGAGCACCAGGGTATACTCAATTTTTATTAGCTTCTAGGCCACGCATTTTCTCTCCCAGGCCAATTCAACTCCTCCCTGGCAGCAGTTTAGTTTCTTTACACAAGTAAGCTGAGCCCCCGCACAGCACCATGTGCAGGATGGGCGTACGATCGTTTTGCAAACCATGGTCTGCCTGTTTGCAAGGACAAGCCTGGCAGAGTGGCTCAAGGTAGTTTTTTGTTGCCACCAGCTCCAGGTGCATGCACATGGCTCACCCTGCTCCCTGTGCAGCTGAACGTCCTTAACCAGCTGAAAAGATCTGCAGGAAAATCCACCACCCCAAACCACTCCGTGCCAGCTGTGCACTAGCGTGTGAAGACACCCGTGAGCTCTTCCAAGCGTAAGGTGAGCTGGGTACAAGAATGTACAATCCCTTCCCAAATGTCCCTGGCATCATCCTGTCCAACCTTTTCTTTCTCTGGGCAATCTGTATGTCACCACATGGCAAAGTCAGGCTCATTACTGATGGGCTTTTCCCATGTCCTAACTTCACCTCAACTCCTGTCTGCAGAGGCTTTGGCTACTGGCCTGAGACCCCTGCCCTTGGCAGAAGTACAAGAAAGAGATGAGGACAGTCCCAGCTGGGACTGATGGGCACTGCCCTGGGGGACTCTCTTGCATTATTTAGTACCAGTCCTGTCAGTCCATCCCAAGGATCACACGTGTCCTGCCCAGGGCAAATTTCTTCCACACCACAAAAAGAACTAGGGTCAAGCACAGAGATCTGACATGGGGGATACACAGGAGTGATTGCGAGGCCCGTGTGCAGGGCTGAGAGCACCACACACTCCTCTGCAACATCTCAAATCCTTCTGAGCCAGAACCTGTGATGAACCTTCGAAGTCCCCAACCTCTGATCTGTGTTATCGTGGATTTTTCTAGTCTGATCACTGATTTTAGGCAAGATTTGTGCATGCCTCCTGGCCGCACTGCAGGATGAAGCAGAGAAAACCTGTGCGCTGGGAGAGGCAGTGATGCTGTTGGTGCATTAGGAGAGTGAAGTGTCAGTCAAAGAAAGAAGGCAATGAAGACAAGACATGAATGCATCCCTCTGGTTACCAAATCACACAATCTGAAGACACCATTTCCTGATGCAGACTGCACCTCTGCTTCCACAGATGCTCCCCTGCCCTGCTGCCATACGCTCCTCTCTCCAGGTCCATCTCCTCAAGGCAGAGCTACCTGTGCTAGAGCAGGAGCCACTGGACTTCCCTCTGTGACACAAGCAGCCTTGATGCCACCTTGAGCTGTTTCAAACCAGAGCAGGGGACAGATAGCGAGGGATGAGCCTGGGGCTGCTCAGTGGAAACTCCATTGATTACTCCGTGCCGTACCTTCCCGACATCATGAACACCTCAGCCCCGGGGAAAAATCTGGGTTCTATCAGCTCTTATAAGCAAGTGTTTCGAAAGGTTTACAGAAAAGTAAAGTAAACAGAACTCTGAGTAACAAAAGAGCCCCGTTTATGCATTCTTTGATTCACTGTAAAGGATGGTGTAAACTGACTTTTTAACCAAGCATTAGGCAAGATTTGGGCCCCCGCCATTATATAATAAACAGTGACATGGCTATATTAAAATATTTACTTAATGCACTGAAGTGACTTATAGTATGAGTGGCTACTCAATAGGATGGCCTAAGTGTTAAGGCGTCAGGTGCCATCGCCTGTATAAATATTCTGTGTGCACTTGTTTATAGGAAAACCCCATCTGGATTTGGCTAAAACAGCAGACACCCTGCTGACCCCAGTTTTTGCTATTGGAAAATATAACACAAGTGTTCACTCATCTAGAATAACAGCAGCAGTTAAGTGCCATCTGACAGACAGAAGGGTATTGGCTTTTCTCAATAGACAGCAGGCTTGGTGCTGTGAAGGGCTTCACAGAAGGAGCTCCCCAAGATTTACAGCATCCTGTGGACCAGAAGCAAAAGGCTCTGCCTCCCAACTCATAGACTGAGACATCAGGATGCCTGGGCACCCCCAAATCCTGCCGAAACAGAGGTGGGCTGTGCCACTTTGTGAGAAGACAGGAGGTTGGATCCCCTTCTCCATCCATCTGGCTGCTCTGAAATGTTAAGCGCCTTCTGCTCCTCTGTCATGTCCACCTAGCTGTATGCACCTGGGGAGAGGAGTATCGAGTTGGAGCAGCAGTGCTCCTGTAGCATGGTACCACCTCCTGAGCTGTCAGTGGGAGCAGGGAGCCTGGAAGTCCCTGCCAAGATTTTCTTAGGTCCTTGCTGGAGAGATGTGGGAATCCTCTCATGGGCTGCAATGGAGAGGTACCTACTCCCAGCTCCTGTCTCTCCCAAGCTCCTCTCACTACACAAGGCCTCGATCCAGGCAAGCTCTGCTCTCCTCAAAGGATGAGTTTTTGTTCCTCCCACACTACATACACATGCACACAGACATAGACAGACACGTGCTCATCCTATGAACCATTTTCTGCACCTAATTAAACCTAAGCTTGTCTTTTTTTTGAGTAACATCAACTAAACTAGCCTTCCAGGCAAGAATTCTTTAAGACCTGCCACAACAACACCAGCTTTCCTCTCTTCTCACAGACATCAGCCCTGACAAAGGCAAGAACTGCATCATTATTTTTCACAGATACATCTTTTTCTCCTGGCCAACCTACAATCAAATAAGATATTGGCATCTTTTTCTTACTTATTTTCAAAAAGTAAGCTCAGCCTAGAGGAGATGTGGGGCCATGCAAGGAGAAGGAAGGCAATGGTCTCTGCTGGGTGACCCCATTTCAAAGAGGGGTTACGAACGTGTCTGAGCTTCGAATCGCAACGTGCGTCTCAGCAGAGAGGAAAACACCTTAACTGCTTATTTTCTCAACTAGGACTGTCAGTGCCGAAACCAATGCATCCACTTTGAGTCCAGGAGGTTTAAACACTGTTGGGAGACGGGACAGAGAGGACTGATGCGCTTGTCAGACACAGCACAGGACAGTCCTTCCAGGCAGCAGGACCTCTGGAGATCTCTAGGCCAAACTTCTGCTCAAAGCAGGACTGACAACATGGAATCAGGTCACAGTTTGTATAGCTCGGTCTCCAACGCCTCTGATGATGGAAACGCCATGTAGGAAGTCAGTTCAGACTGGCTCCCTCTTTCACCTCCCTTGGAGGATCCTCCATTCCCAAGGCTGAAGGAGGAGAAGTGAGGTCAGCGGGAGCCTGATCCCTGCTCTCAAAGAAGGCTCATTGCCACTTCATTTTTGTCCAGAAGGCTGCTGGCTCCAAAGCCCTCAGGTCTTCAGTTCTCTACATGTCCTTCCCTGAGCACATGGATATGGCTGGGGTGCTCAGTGTACCTCCAGCTCTTGTCTGAAAGGGTTTTGCCACCTGGGCTTTCTTCTGGCAGGTAGACATGAAGCTGCCAGACGGATGGCATTTTAGATTGTCAAATAATATCTCCTAAGCTAGTAAAAGAAGGATAATTTTCCATTGGAAAATGGTTCTAAAGGAAAATTTATGACTGTGGGCAGAGCTCTGTGTGCCTTGGAGGCTCAGTCTGATGGTGGGCAGTGATCCGGGAGCTTTCTAGATCTCCACAGGGACAGCCCACCAAAGTTCTCCTCCCTTTGGCCAGTCTAGCAGGAGGCATCAGCTCACTGAAGAAACTAACCCACTCCCTGAGCAGTTTGCATACTGCTGATGGCTGCAGGAAATGCCCATCCCGATGGTACCCTGAGGTACCACAGGTTCTGGAAACCAGGCACGATCTTGCTACCTCCTGGGTGAGCTGGCCACTAGCCCAGGGCTGGATGCATGCTTGGTGGCCCCCCTCCATGTGCATCCGAAGAGAATGGGACCTCATTGCTTTCAGATTGCTTCTCCAGTTGCGCTAGTCTGCCTCCAGTCCGAGTCTTAATCCTGCCCTGCTGTGAACTTCCTCTTGTCTCCAGCCTGCGATCAGTCACCGAAGCAGTAAATGTCCTCTGCTCCATCACCCTGCTAATCCATGGAAGGCTTCAGGGGTAATCCGACAGGAACAGACCCTGGTTGTCTCATTCAGCCTTTCAGACAGACACCAAGCGATGACCACGGAGCACGCTTGTTGCCTCGTTTCATACCCAGCCTTCATCAATTTTGCCCCAGACCACCTCCTGTCTGCACATACACAGGATGTCACCTCTTAGCCTGCAAAACTTCTGCAGCATTAAGCTGACAGCTGTTGCTTCTCCCTGCCTGTAATCCACACATTAGCACAAAGGAAAGGAGGTATTTCAACATTGTATTTTTCTTGACAAATCCATGTCACCTGGCAGCTACACCTCATCGTGTCCCAGTCTAGATGTCTCCAAATAGCAAATTTGGTTATTTCTTCCAGTATTTCACAGTATAATTGGTATAATGTGGATTATTCCTTATATCTAGATCTTTTTTTCTCTCCACCTGAGGACAGACACAATCTTGACCCTGCCCTTGTTCTCAGGGAGAGCTGCCAGGACTGGTAAGATGGCTTCAGCTCCCTAAGTGATCTAGAGAAATTCAGCAGAACTTCAGTAGACCCAGCTGAGGTGAAAATAAGTGAATTTCAGTTATTTAAACACTCACAAATTGCTTCTTTTCTTATTTGATCCACATTTCTTCTCCTTTGTAGCTAGTTAATTGCATTAATCACTTCACTGCAGTTAATCGCTCCAGGAACAACTGAAGCAGAGAAAACACTGAATTTTACAGTCCCAGCATTTCACCTGTCTTTAATTTTCCCTTTGCACTGATCAGAGCCCTCACTTTCTTTGACCTTCCTTGGTCTACCGGCCCGGTACCTTTATTAACTAGGAGGAAACTGCGACTGGGCAACCTTGTGCCCTACATGAAGAAAGCAGAAACCTTCCCCAGGGGAAGGCCGCAGCAGCACGCAGCAGGTGTACGAGGTGAGGGAAGGACCACTGTGCTGGGTGCCCTGGGCTCTCCCCCACTCGTGGTGGTCCCTCATTGCCACACATCTACCCCAAGGTCCAGATGTTGCTCCCGTGGCTCTGCTCACCCTCATCGCATTGCAGAGGGCTGGAAGTTGTTAAAGGCTCCCAGAAACTGAGCCTGCACCTCTTCCAGGTTTGGTTTTCCCTTCCCTACCTCCCCACACGCCCCTCTCCCCACCCACTCTCCCTTTTCCCTGTCTTCCAGCCTGTAATTGTATAACAACCCAGGTAGTGTAAATACGATCCAACTCTCATATCCTGTCAGGCAACACTTAGCAGAACAAACCTGCCTGCAGCGTGCTGGCACGGTGGCTGCACACGCACACCGTGCGTTGCACTATCTTTACGAGTAGGATAGTTTAGTCTAGTACCCTTTCTGTTGAATAACACCGTCACACATGGGGTCAGGACGCAGAGCTGACAGCAGCCTTACCTTGTACCGGGGTTGTGAATTGATGAGATACCAGCTGAACTTTTGTGCAGGAAGGATGGTGTATGTCAGCCCCCTGCACGCTGCAGGAGAGCAGACATAAATCCTTAGGCGCAGATTTTGTGGCTCACAAGAACATGTTTCCTGTGGCTG
>NW_009692977.1:108708-113255 GCF_000703405.1 Apaloderma vittatum | reverse complement strand
AGACACGGCAGGTTTTCCTCCCTGGCTTTGCAACCCCAGCAGAGTGAAGTGGGCCGCTGCAGAAGGTGAGGTGTCCTGCACTGACTCGGGAGGAAGCACCGCCTCAGGAGTGCTGCAGATGACCACCTTTCCCAGGAGCTTCCCTATGTCTGAGGTGCAGGTGAACCTACTTCTCAGCCAGATTCTAGGGACTCTTGACCATCCCGCCTTCTCCCAGTACCACCTCCTGGCCAAAGCATCGGGGTGTTCTCTACCTGCCTCCGAGCACGGTGAAATGCTCTTGGGTCCTCAAGCTGGTGCAGTTTTTATGAAGGCAAGGTTTTGTTATCCTCCCTCACTATCATGGCTGCGTGGACTGGTACATCCAGGCTCTCACTGCAGGCAGCCTATGACTGCTCTATGTGGGGTGAGCTTTCCCATCCCTTGAGAATAACAGAAACCAAGAGCATCTGCTGCCTTCTTGGACCTTAAGTTGCCTGCTAAAGATGGACCCTGAAGCTGGGGACTGTAGACTCCAAGCTCACAGACTAGATGAATGTCAGGTCACTGACACTGGATAACAGTTTGGTACAGAGCTATGGCATTTCTATCACAACAGGCATCATAGAGAAAGACTACCAGTGCTGAGTGTGGTGGCATTCAGGGAAAGACTAGAGAGCATGGAACTGGTGGGAAAGGTTGAGATACTGGAAAGATTGACATATAAGGAAAGATTAAACCTGACTGCCCTAGGCACAGAAGCATACTGAGCCCCTAATTAGTGCTGCCCTATGCCTTCTGTGAGAGTCCTCGCTTGTAAGCACTGAGCATTGGAATAACGGTATCAGTGGCTAAAATGCTAAAAAAAAATCCTAATGGGATTTTCAGTAGACTATTTTTATGAAAATAAAAAACAGAAGCAGAAAACAAACATCTGTTAATACTTCAGTTTCAGTGTTTAAAAGAAGAAAAGATTTTTCATTTTTTTTTTTCAAGCTCTGCTATCAACTTTGCAGGAAATAAAATGTCTGTGTTAGGTTTCCCTAGAACTGCTAAAATCTCAGCAAAATCAGCTCAGTCACTTCTAAATGGAGACAGGAGAACAGCTGACAGTTTCTTCTGTCTCTTGAAATGGAACCAAGAAACTGGTATTTGCTATGAGTCTGCAAAACAGAGAACAGCCTCTTGCAGGTCACGGAATGCCGCCCACACCTGGATCAGCTACAAGCTGAAAACTGCCAAAGGTGTAAAGATCTTTGTGCTGAAACTCTACGGGTAGGAGTTGGGAATACACTGCACGTTTGAGAGTGTGCCCTGTGCTGCGCTCATCTGCCAGACACTGCCCCAGACACCAGGCATGGCGACAGAGCAGGTACTACAGGGAGGTCCCTCTCCTCTCTCTGCCACAGCTGATCCTTGTGCCCTCAAAGCCTGTCTTTCGCTGGCAGCTGATGTCACAAGAGAGCCCTGTCTGCATCAGGGAGCTCAAGAGATACTCAGGGTGATGTCTTCTCAACTAAGTTTCTAATTCTTTCTATTCTTATCAGAGTTGAGAATCACCTCCTCAGAGCCAAACCCCAGCACCTCCTGTGTCTGTACTAGCCAGGAGTCTCCTGCCCATCCCACCTCTCCTGTTGAAGTGATGTGTAGAGTTACAGCCCCAAAGGAACACATGGCCACATGCAGCCCTTTCCCTCATGTGTGAGCAGGCAGGATGAAAGCTTTTGGCAGCAGATCTTTGCAGACAGCTCAGCCACATGGAAGAGATACAAAATCTTCTCCTATCTCTTATCCCATCTGTTCGCACAACGCTCTAACTGTGTATCACACGATGATCAGGGCATGAGTGAGACCTGGTTGTAACACTCGGGTTTCCAAGTGCATTCAGCATGTTCCTGCTTTCCAGAGCTAATGCTTCCCTTCCGCCTCCGATCAGCCCTGAGACTGGTGAATCTCCTGCCCTCCTGCTGCAGTAGATCCTCTCTTGCCTGCAGCATCACACAGAGTTTCTCTCCCCTTACAGCAGCTGCAGAGGCAGCTGCACCAGCTGCTGGGAGGAATCTATCTGTACCAAACGCTGTCCTCTGAGCTGAGCTCTTCCAGACCCTGTGGCCAGGTATGTTCTGTGTGCAATCTGCTGCTCAGCACCGATTTGATGCTGGCTTTCCTAAGAATGACGACGCCATGCAGAAGTTAAGAGGCGGCTGGATTTTTGCACTCCCTCTTTTGCTTGCAGACAGGCGATCCAGAACTGCAAGCACAGAGCAGTTGCTGCCTGCTTGTGTTTCAAGAGCATCATCCTGGCAAGGTTCCTGGCTCTTCCGCAAGTGATGCAGTGGCTCAGACGCAAAAGCTCTGTGACTTCAGTAAGATTCTCATCGCTAAAGCCACTGCACAAAGCCTTCCTCCTGATTCTAATGGTAGGAGTGACACGGATCATGATGCTACTAAAGCCCTGGTGGCTTTTTTAGGGATGAGGATATGGACAAGTGGGTCTTTCATTTCCCAGAGACAGAAAAAGCAATTCTGATGAGACAGTGCAGTCTCACTAGCGGAAACCTGCTGTCTGTGCTTTAGAGAAAGTCCCGTCTGCTCTGTTGGCCATCTCACTGCCTTTTCTCTGGCTCAACTCCTTGCACTAAAAACCCCAGCCAAGCCTTTTGCTGTGCCCTCTTCACTCATCCTCCAGCTCTGAGGTCCCAAGTAGCCTCATGCCACATTGCTCCTCTCTCTACCTCTCCACGAGCATCACTTGTTTTCAGACCCATGTATCCAAGACCTTCATCCCACTACCCATCTCGGCTGTTGTCCATCTGGATCCCCATATTGTTTCTCTGTCACTACCTCCTGGGCTCCTGATTCCGTCTCCACCCCAGATCCTTCTCATATTTCCTTCCTCTGCCCACCCTGGATCTGTGTTGCTTTTCAGAATGGTTCTCTCACAAGCCCATCTCCTCAGCAAGACTCAGGGAGAACAATGCACTGAACAGGGCTGCAGCATGACCAGTGCGGAGAAACTCTTGCAAGATTTTTGGTGCTAAACTCCAGCTAGTTTCCATTGAGATGATACGAACTGGGACTTTTCAAACACTTTTAACGTTCCCAAATTTGGGCATCTTTTCTCTAGGATAGCAAGAGGCACATCTTGACATACACACCACCACCTCTGCCAAATGTCATGTGCTGCTCCATAGCCTGCATGTGCTGGAGCTTCTCAAACTAAAAGTCTTAAGAATTTTGGAAAATAAGCAAAATCAACTCTTCTCCTCTAACCTCATTCTCTGATGCAACTTAAGTGATTTTACTGCAATGTTTCGAACAAATCCAGCACAAGGCAGATACACGGCATGAGGAATCCTGGTCTTGGGTGTTCATCAAAGTTACAGACAAACAAAGACAGGCCCTTGAGATGAAAAGTGTTGAGTGACCTGAACTGCAAAGATCATTAATTACTTACTTGTCAATAACAACAAGCCATGCTTCAATCTCGAATATTAAATTTAAGCTTTAATTGCCCTGAACTCAGATTTGGTTTACTTCAGAGGTTCCAGTCATTTTGTAAAGAGTGATACTGATGCCAAAATCCAGGACATTTTGTGTAAGATCACATCAGAGGAATTAGAGTTGTCAAAATACAGTTTTCTAAAGTGCCATTGAGAGCGTACTCGGTCTGCCCAGATCAATCAAGACAGGTCTTTGCCCAGCGTTGTATTTGCCAGTCCTTTGTCCATCCTATGATGGTGTGTCTCTCCTGGAAGACTCTTCCATCTTCCAGCTGGAGTTTGTCCTGATACTCAGAATAACAAAAATATATGACTTTGACCAGGAGCACCACCGTGCTTGGCTTATTCTTGGCACATGAGGATTCTCCTAAGCATTCCCCTGATGAGACGTTCAGGCAGATCTACTCCTACTTGTTTCTTACTTCTTTTCATAAATGAGCCACCACTAACAAGAATAATTATGAAAGCTGAACTCTTGAGCTTAACATTTGAAAAGCCCACGCTGCAGCTGGTGGATTGAGGTATAATATGTAAAATTTACCCTGGAGGGTATATCTCACACACCCTGTCTGAGACCAGAAACACTCTGCTCCTTCCCAGCCTACGAGACCAGACCTGAGTGCACCGACCTACCTGGGCAAAGGGCACAGGCTCAAATTTCTGGTACATTTACAGCATGCAAATGCTTCAAGGGTCAAGAATTATTCAGAGACAGAGATTAACTGCTGATCACGGACAGATTCAAGACAGTCACCACCTGCTCGCACTCAAATTATAGGAAGATGCAGGCAAAACTGTCCCATCTGTTCAATAATGAATTACTGACCTTTTCCATGCCTGAATCCCTCTGCCTGCACCACGTAAACACCCCGACGGTCTGTGTTGACAGCGAGCGCCGCACCTTTCATTGCTGTTTAGCTCAGTTAGACATGCAATGTTTCAAACCGCCCCTAAATGCTTTGCATTTCTGCACCAATATAAACCCGTTCGAACACAATTTGACTTTTCCCACTGCATTCAGGTGCCCTCCACCCCACAGCCTGCTGGTGCTGCCAAGCCCCTGGA
>NW_009692977.1:99686-108677 GCF_000703405.1 Apaloderma vittatum | reverse complement strand
CGGCGTCCGCGAACCCCCGCGCCCCGACAGCACCCCCCCCCAGCCACTCTGCTATTCAGCTCAATTCTTTTCAGCAGCTCCATGGGTTACCACTTCAGAACCACCTCGTTCACCTCTAGGACAAAGTTACTGGAAGATAATTTTTCAGACACAGATACTACACACAGCATTGACAAGATTGGCATCACAGAACCGAAGAAACTTAAGACATATTTTGTGATTACTGAATTTAAGTTTGTCATTCCCCCCCTTTATTTTCTTGGTTTCTTTCCTACCTTTGTTTCCTACATGGTACTTTCACAGAGAGGGTATCTTTCTTACATTTTCCTATCCAAATTTCATTTTTCCAGCCCTTGACCAGTCCTCTCACCTTTCCATGTCTCCACTGTTAGTACCAGGTTATTGCAGTTAGTTCTTACAGCACATCCTCTCAGTAGGACCCCAGGGTGGCTCGGTAGGTGCTGAGGGAGCAGGAAAAGTTCAGCCCGGAGATGGTCTCCTTTCCAGCAACCACATGAGCTGACCCGTAAGCCAGTGCAAGTGCCTGCATCAGACCACTTCCAGTCTCCTGCCTGGAGGGTCAAAATGTCTTCCTCATCCTGAGGAGAAGGCTCAGAGCTGAGCAGGAGTAGCACCGCAGCTTCAGAAGTGAACAGGGAAGAGCTGTGAAGGGGTCAGAGGGTGAAGATCACCCCCAAATCTGGTCCTACTGAGATAGAGGATTCCCTTAATCCATTAATCCCTTCTCCAGTTCTGTGGTACCATGGGGTCAGTGCACACTCGACATGATTAAAGTACTGCAGGAACGAAACGCTAATAAATAACTTTTATATTCTTCATTTCTTCAGTTGTGACATATTTAAAAGAGATAAAACAAGCCCTCTGAGAATCCAGCCTTAGCTCTTATCTTCTGTTTGAACCGTTAAGTGCCAGCTTCGTTATTACTCATGCTCTTGACATTGAAGTTTTTCCTTGAGCAGTAACTCTTGTGCTGAGGTTGCTACGAGTAATCTCTGGGATTTAGGCAGCTGCATGCTCAGGCAGACACTCACCAACCCAGCTGAGCCTCGACGCCTGCTCCCTTTTCCCTCTGCTATGCCCCAGCAGAGCTGGCTTTGGCCCATTCCCTCCACCTGCACTCGGGGATGGGATATCAATGAAGTTAAAACCCCGTGTGAAAGGAGAGCTCACCAGGCTGTCTTTCCTGGGTGAGAGGTAGGACAGTGGTTCACATTCATAACTGCTTGGTTCTGCCAGGGGACGTCTCCATCCACAGAGTCCATGATTCCACGGACCAGAAAAGTTCACCAGCCTGGCCCAAAAGTCCATGAGGTGGTGGCAACTAGAGACAACTGTCCTTTCCAGCTGGCTGGGGCATGAAGGATCACTTGGCTTTTAGGTTGTCAATAGACAGTTCAGTGACAGGGTGTCCTGGACAGCTAATGTCACACATGTCCAATTTACACAATAAGTGTGAGGTTCACACACACCAGCCAGGATGTTACCAGAATCCAAGACGATGCAATGAAAATGAGACAACTTTAGCTCGTTTCCCAAGACCTGACACAAGGACTGAATTGTCCATGTTGGACAAAGGGTCTGACTGCAAGCCAGTCACTGGCCCATGGGTTTAGGACAACTCTTCCAACACTGGCCTACAAGGTGGAGCAGCAAGTTTGTATTTCTAGTGTTACTCAGTCCATGGAGATTCAGCTTTACTACACATATTCCAGAGGGAGTTCCCAGAACAATTCTCTCTTTCAGTCTTTTAAATTTATTTCATTGCTAACGAGTAAAGCAGTTTAAAAGGCACCTGTCTACTGCTAAAATTTTTTTTGAGGCTATGGCTGCATAAGTCAGTGTCCGTCCATGCTCACTGCAGGCTAAGTCACTCTTACCACGGGAAACCAAGGGTCTGCTGCCACTGTCAGGTACGGATCTGCTACAGCCCACCCCGAGAAAGCAAGCCCACAGTGCCTCCTGAAGGACAACGGCGCAGGCTGTAGTGATCCTCTGAGATATGAAAGGTGGCCAGGACACAGGGCCAGTGTGTCCCAGTCTCCCTCGTGTCCAGCTGGAGGTCTTAACACATCAGAGAGAAAGATTTTGGCCAGGTGTTTAATGGACCTCAGTGATGGATTGGCCAGTTCAGTTGGAGATGGAGGGAGCTGTAGCTCACTCTGTCCAAGAGATGATGCACTCAGCTCATGGCAGTATCTTACCCATGTTCAGAAGTTCAGCACTACTGCTCAGAGTACAGTGTACCCTGCTGCAGCCTGTCATGCCTGCAAAGCCTGACCAGCTGCTTTCTTAGTTCAAGAGTTATGACAGCCATGTCTGCAGTCTCTGCCTGTGAACACCATCTAAGTCTGCAAACACTCAGAACCAGTCATGATCCAAAAACCTGTGCCTTCCTTGAATAAGGCATTTGCCGGTCCCTGAAGGTCTGAAATCCACCTGAGCAAACTGGTTTCCTGCAGCTCCACCCACTGTCAGACCTGATGAGTGAAACCAATAAACCAACAATCAATAATCTCTTCAGCTTCCAGACTATGCCATATTTTCTCTGTAAACAGTCCATCTCACCAGTCCCATCCCGCACCACCTGCGATGACAATGTGAACTGCTAAGGAGCGGGCTCCAGTGTCCGCGACAGAGGGGTACTACACGCCCTCCACAGCGCTGGGGTGAAGAGCTACTTCAACTCATCTCAAGCAAGATGGAAGCAGAGAGGTTTAGAGGCTTGGGGTGCTTTGGAGAAGGTTAACGAACCTTGTGGGAATCACCAGCCTCTATCAACTAAGGCTGCACTCTCCTTCAGCAACATCAGGTCCTGCAGGGAAATGTCAATCCCACCTGCTGTTCATTATCCTTAAATTCAAGGCCTCAGCCTTCACCCCCACCATGCCCACAGCTTGGTGGAGCAAAGGATGGTGCTTCCCACAGCCTTGTGCATCCCCGTTCTGTGGCACCAATGGGTCTTATCTCCACAAAGTGCAGCATCTGCAGCCTCCATCCAGTAAATGTCTTGCTCCCAGCTGAGACAAGTCCACACAGCCCACGTCCACACTGTGAAACGAGACTGCTCAGGACAAGACTGTATTGCCTGAGCTTCACCAGTTGGTGAGGCAAGGAGAGGAGAGGAAACAAGAGGCAGGATATAGTGTTCAAGCAGGCAGGAGAATACTTGGTACCTGCCGTGATGGGAACCAGAACAGAGCAGAGACCTGTCCATCCTGGCAGCTGTGCTTGGCTCTAGAGTAAAATCTCATTCAGGAGTGCATGTGAATTTAATATAGAGTGTTAGAAATCAATATTCAGCTGCTTCCTCCTCTCCCGGGAGTGAGGCCAGGTGTTTATTTCTGAATCAGAGATGTATTCCTCCAGCCAGAAAAGCCCACCACAAAAAATCTGCAGGCTAAAATCCCACAATAAAAATTGATCTTTTATCCAGAATAGACAAAGCCCATCTTACTCTGTTGCCTTCCCTCTCTTATCACTACTGGCAGGAGGTGGCGGGTCCTGCTGACCTCATGTTTCATGGACAGAACAAATGGCTTCTCCAGGAGCTTTCTGCTGGCACTTTTCCCTCCTGGAGCTTCAATGGGCCCCTTCTTTAGTATGAGATTGGTCCTTACAGACCTTGTAAGTACTGTCCACAGCAAAACAAACTGCCTTCCCTCTAGACTTTTCACCCTGCCATTGTAAATCCTGCTGGCTTGGTGCCAGAGACTATGCTAGACACAACCATAATACAGTCATTTTTCTTCTACATGTTGGAGAAGGAAACAGCAGAAATGCTAGTCTTTCAAATAATTTAACAAAATACAGATCTCAGCTCAAGGTAACTCTTTAACCTCTTCAGTGAAAGTCTTCCCTCCTGCCAGGGCCTTGCTGTCCCATAGCTTATCTGACCGCAACCGCGTGCGGGGGCTTTTCAGGGATGGGACCTCTGCACTGCTATCAGAAATCAGGTCCCCTCACAAGTGTGCTGGTAGTGAGCAGCCTGGAGAGATGGAGTGATAGCAGCTGTCCCTTGAGAGTCTTTAACGCAGAGATAGGCTGGATGAGTGGATTTGCTTCTGGGAAGAGCCCTCCTTTGAGACTCAGGGAAATCAATGAGAGCAAATTACATCTCAGGAAATGTTTGTGTCTCTCAGTCCTTCTGAGAGCAAACCTTGCTCCCTGTATATGCTCCAGAATGTGTCTGTGACACGCAGCCTTGCACGCTCCTGTGTCTCCTGCTCACTCCCATGCCTGCAGCACCAAGGCACAGCAGCCACAGGGGGTTTATGCCTGAAGAAAACAAAGCAGAGGCACTGGTCTCCATCCTGCCCACAGGCCAGTCTGAGAAACAGCTCCAAATTACTTCAGAAGTATTTTGTGTATTGACTGGAGAACCAGGGAGAGGACAGATTCCTAAACAGAAAATGGACAACTCAGACTGGACTCAAGGGGTGGCAGTTTCCCCTAAGAAAGACGCAGTCTTCCTCACAATGGTGCAAAGACTAAGGTCTTTCCTCTCCATCGCTGAGGCTGCAAATATGGAGCTTCTGCTCCAGTGAAACTTGCTGTGATTCAGAAGTAAGGTAGTGCTGACCTCATCTCTGCACTCAGAAGGTGGACAGAACTCACAGGATATTTTTTGACCCTGACTGTCTTGTAAACAAAAACTTTTTCCTAAGGATCCTTTGAAAGAGTGACTGGGAGTTTCAACAGTCAGCATATAGAAAAATGAGTATCTGAAAGCCCATGAGAAGACAGGAGTTTGTTCCAGAAGACTGAAGCATGTAACTCTGTCAGAGGACTTAACAGCATTTGGACAGGCAGGAGCAGACACAGGAGACACCTCCAGCCAGGCTGCCCTGCGCAGAACTCAGCCTCCTCTGGTAGTGTGGCCACCTCTTAGGGCCCTGCAGGTCTTGCTGGGAGGTCCCTGCACCTCAGCAGCTCCAGCAGCATGCAAGGCTGAGGGGGCCAGCCACTAGTGGCTCTGGAGGCTTTACAACCCATGAACATCGCTGTCTGAAATGCCACCGATCTTGAGAACCACTGAGACTTGTGGGAAGCACAAGCAGAGACTCAGCCCACCCCGTCCTGAGGAATGTGGAGCTGCCCTGGTTACTGACTGCTCATCCCCATGCTCCTCTGCCTTCCTCTGAGGGTTGTCTCATGGCCTTTTCTGGGGGCACTACCACCTGAGCCCACATCAGCTGCCTCAGGGCTAAGTGAATAATAGTGAATTTCAAAGACTTCCTTGTTCAGCCTGTAGTTCACAGGACTTTGAAATTACCGAACCCCCCTACTCCTTCCCACTGAGCCCAATGACTGATGAGACTGACCCAGCGATGCAGCACGGCTGAGCCCAGCGATCCCCTGTAGAAATGACACTCAGATTAGATGGACTGTGGAAAACATCTAGTTCCAAATAAGAAGGCAGGTCACATGCTTCCTGCTATTTATATCAGAAAAGAAATTAGCCAGAAGATGAGCTTAAATATTAGCTCTAAAGCCACTGTATGATGCCCAAACTCTGAATTTCCAGGTCATCCTTCTTCTGCGTGCCAGGTGCACGTTCCCAGCCACCGAGATTTCAGTATACACTGGCTGTGGGGACATCCCATGGTGGACAGTGCCCAGCAAAACCAGCAAGTCATAGAGCTTTTGACACTGGGTTCCTGGAGGTAGGAAGGACTTCTCACTGTGAATGGGTTGTGCGAGGGCACAGGCAGTCGAGGCAGCTGTCTGCCCACACACCTCTGCAACAGCCAAGTGTCCCATCTCCCAGACCCAAAGAGGAGCTCAGAGAATGGAGAACAACCTCCCTACGAGCCCTCGGGTTCTTGCCCCCCCCCGCACTCCGTTTGCTTCTCTGTGGCAGTCTGGGAAGAGGGTGGTCAGTCTGGAGGAGCTGCCCTCCTGCAGCAGGTCGCACAGAGTAGGCAGCTTTGGCACAATTAGCAGGTGGCTTTGCCAGTGCCAGCAGCTTTCTGGATGCTCCTCTCCGGAGCAGAGCTGTTCATCCCCACGGGCTGGTCTCTGCTGACACAGATATATCGGCAGCAGGAGAGAGCCCTGCTTGCGCCGTGTGGCTCAAAGCTTTACACAGCCCAGAGATCCTGCTTCAGCCCTGCAGACAGAAAGGGCTTTTCCAAGGAAAAACAGGACAGGAAAGACCTAGTAATCCCCCAAAAGAAAAACCAGCACATTCCCCAGGCAAACAGTTACGTGACAGGCGGCAGAGACAGCTCCCCAAAGCTGCTGGAGAACGAGTCGACAAGCACCATGTGTGGAAATCTCGGCTCCAGTTTTGCAGTGCAGGCTATAATCATGTAGGAGGTGTAAGCCACCCTGCCAAGAATTCGGGGCTCTGCTCTGTGGAGACGCATGTGCCGTGTCTGCACGTGGCGTTGCCCTCTGTCAGACCTGCCCCACCCGTGCCTGGGCTCCGGGGATGCCCCTGAGCCAGGGGTGCTCCTGGCTCCCCTGCAGAGCACTGACACAGTCACTGCATGCCCTGTCCCTGCCCAGTGCACCAGGAGGGGGCTTGGGGCTGACGGCCAGGGTTACATCTCTCCATCATGCTGGAATTGGCGAATGGCCACCCAGCATCCCTGTCCCTCCTGCTGTCTCCATGCAGTGGGGCAGTTGATAAACACGGATTACTGTGGGGTCTAGCCCAAGTTCAGGAGGTGGGAGGGAATCACAGGGGTACCCTGGTGCAAGAGCCACCTGGGCCACACTGCATGGGAGGAGGTTGGTGGAGTGTCAGGGCAGACAGCCTGTTAGCTCTGGGGCTGGTGTGGGAAGCATTTAGAGCTTGGAGATGTCTCACCCCAGGTCTTGCATATGTAGCTGAGTTCTGTGTGCTGCAGGAACCTCCGCGACACCCACTCCAGCCTGGGGCAGCTCCAACAGCACAGAGAACAAGACAGAAGGTGACCAGAATCCAGTCTGGTCAAGAAGGACATACTGGAGTCAGAGAAAGTCTGGAGAGCAGTGATGGAAATGAAGAGGGGATGAAGCGGCTGCTCTACGAGCAGATACCTGTAAGGAGAGTCTGGAGAGGAGAAGGCTGAGGCAGGAGGCAGCAGGTTTACAAACCCGTGGAGGTGACGGGTAAGCTGAATTCAGGATGGTGGTTCCCCCACCTCTGCTGTGCTAGAAGCAGGGCACGGAATGAAATTATTAAGAGACCAATTTGCAACATATGAAAGCTCGTTATATACCTGCAAAGTACCGGGCTGTCATGAGAGGTTGTAAAGGCAGGTGCTGTCAGCAGTTCCAAAGGAAATTAGACAAACTGGTTGGTTAATTAAATAAATTAATTAGACCCCTGTTAAACTGTCAATCTCGCAACAGAAGGATTTCAGGGCAACATGTGGCTGCAGTGTCAGAGCCCTGAACCGGGCTCTGCAGGCTGAGCCCTGCAGGAGGGACAGTGTTTAACACAGGGGGAAGGCCAAGTTGTCCTGGGGCTTCATGCCTTCTGAAGAGGGTGATGGATTTCGAGTCAGTGGGAGCAAGGACTGGACTCCAGCCTGGGTGTCTGTGAAAGTGCGTCCAAGAGGTGGTCAGGTCTGCAAAGTACCTTGGACTGTTCTCAGAAAGGGTCTGTGAGCTGCCTTGCAACCTCATGTGAATGTCCCTAGCTCCCCGAAAATATGAATCCAACACCTCCTACCCATGCCTCTAGTGTCACCTGAGCTGGCTTTCAACACCAGGTTCCTGGTGCTCCACATACAGTAGCAGACATGCAAGTATGACCAGGAATCAGGTCTTGAGCAGCACTCTCATACAAAGAGCCACTGTTTTTTGCTTTGAAAAGATAATCTGACACCAGATTTCTCCTTCTCCCTGCCACCTCGTCTGCTACCCACTCTAACACTTTGTGGGGAAAAATATGAAAATCCAAAGAAATCTTCCTCTCAGAAATGATCCCTGCAGCAGCAGTAGGTGGAAAAACAGTAGGAGGACCTCAGTCTCCCAGGAACTGAGCTCAACCTCTAGAAAAATGTCATCAGCTGTACCGCTTTCCTCCAGCGCACGGACTCTAGCTCTCCATGTCTCGTGTATTTCCTTCTGAAAAGATAATCCAGAAAAACTTGTCACCACTTGATTTCTGAGAAAGCAAAGCGAGTGGAAGTAGATTCCTGGAAACGGCCGAGATGGAACCAGTGACAGAGCTAAATGACCCAGGCCGGGTTCAGTCGCTTTAAGAACATTTCAGTGTGCGCATGGTTTTGCTGCTGCTGAACATCTTCCGTGGAAGTACTGAGATAAGTGCAGTGATGGGAAGCAGCACTAAAGGCAGGCAAGTAGACAGACAATAAAGAGGCTCTTTTTTCTTTCACGAGCTTTCATCCTTCATGGCAGGTTTGTAACAGTTGACTCCAGTGGTGCTGGGCTTGCAGAGAGCTAGCAAGCCGTTATCCTCCTGGGAGCTGGCAGGGCACAGGAACATTCACCTGGGATGGGGCCCAAAGCACCACCTTTTCAGAGCCTTGAACCTTCTGAGTGAATGACTTAGTTTATATTAAAGGAATCAACAAAACCAAGTGCAAGGCATTTTCCACTGGTGAGAGGGCATCAGCCCTGCCTGTGCTGCCAGCAGGCTCCCGGGAATTTAAAGGAGAAGCAGACAGAAAGCAAATACTTGGGAAATACAGAGATCCCAATTACTGAGTAATGTGCTGGGGCTGGGAGGATGCCTGGTCAGAGAGGAGCTTTTTTGGTTTCAAAGACATGCTTGTGTTTTGATAGCTCAGTTACTTTTTTTTTCCCCCCCAATAACTACCAAGGAAAAAGAAACTGTCTGCTCAGAGATTATCTCTGCAGTGATATGTGGAAAGCAAAGCAGATCTGTAAAATATCTACAGTTAGGGATCACAATCTGGAAGAAGAAAACAGGAAACATGAAACCAGTGGAAACCCAAAGATAAATGATCATCCAGCTAAGGAGAATTTGAGACAGGGAGATATTTCCTGCTG